>NC_056624.2:191008131-191303131 GCF_002870075.4 Lactuca sativa
ACTATCTTATAAAAGAAATCTAATTATTTCTATAAATAGATTCGATATAATAATAATATTTTTTTAAGACGTTCATCTCTCTAAGCTTAATGTACAACCAATCATTATTATAATAATATTATAATTTAAATTGTACAAACATTTAAACTGAAAGTGCAAGTAACTAATTCTTGCATGTTTACGTCTCACAACATCAACTTTGACTTGGACTCTTTATCTTTCCTTCTTTTACTCTTTTAGCTCTTCTTATCCTAAATTAAAATCCCTATCAATCCACCTAATCTGAAATTCAAATGGCACATCACAATAGATTAAACCACGTAATTTCTCAAACCCTATCGACTCCTCTCTAAAATTCAAACGAACTTCACTGCCATCTCACAACCATCAGTCTCCTTATCTCCGGTGTTGTTGCTTCTTTAGTGCGACAAGTATTGTTGTTTGTGTTGGACCTGTGAGCTTTTCTTTACTCACCATCGTATCTTCACTATCAAAAACTCCATACCATCTCATCTTCATGCACCACTGTCACAACCCATCACCACCACCATGTTTCTCACCACGAGTCACGACCTTTTTCCTTCCTAACCATTGTTGTGCTTATAGGTTTCTGCTTCTTATTAGTCTCCTATAAACCTCTTTCTCTCAATCCCTTTTCTGACATGTTTCCTGTTTTGAAGCCCTAATCATCATCATTCGTTTTGATGGACAAAATAGGGGAACGAGGGAAATGGAACGAGGATTGGAAGATGAAGAAAAAACCCCAATAATCTTAATTGGAAACATTTTATTATCATCATTGTTTGACAACCTCACTATTGTTACTGTTCGTGCTAGGGTTTGACATCCCCTATGACAGTGTTGCTGGATTTATGTTGCCAAATCTGGCTGAAGTAAGTTATATGTAAAACTCTTAGATCTCTTATTTTGATTGTGATTTCACTCCTAATTAGATTTATTGTACACAATATTTTTTGTATCGATTTTTCAATAGTTGATTATTTGTGTAAACGAGAGAAGAAATTGATGTGATTTCACTCCTAACTAGGTTTCACATGGATGATGAAGCATTATAACAGCAAAAGAATAAATGGAAATAGAACAAGTGTCAATGGAAATAGAACAAGTGTCCGTTGAAGACTCCATTTGTGGAATGGAATGGGTTTTTAGTTTTTTATCGAACTCATTTATTTTGTATCTTATTATCTATCTGAAGCTTGAGCATCTTTAGTTTGATTAAGATTTTTTTTTCAATTTTTCATACAATCTAAGGTAAAATTCTGGTATTGATATATAAAAAACTAATTTTGAATTTTCTAGGTCTATTAAATCATTGATTTTATCACAATATTTATCATTTTCCACCGGTCTCAAAGAAATCCTTCTACCTATTTATCTATCAATTTAGGGTTTTAATATGCCTTCTTTTGAAACAAGGGATTCATCATTTGGTACCATTGTTTAAATGGTCCTGGAGCATAAATGAAGATGATAGAAGGTGATATCTTTAATGATTTCGTGACATATGCTTATGGATAAGGGTGACAGATTTACTCATTATTGATATGTTGCATTCAATTTTGTTTTTTTGGAAGCTGGGGTTTTGGTTTATTTTAACATGTTGCATAAGATTTTTTGTTCTCCTCTTTTGGTTATATATATGTTCATCTTCCGTAGCTAATTATGGTATGTACATTAACTCTTGTCACGAGACATCTCCACAACTCCTCACATCAACAGATCGAAGATGTAAGTGCTCTTATGCTAATGATTTTGAAGTTGTTTTATCATTTTAATTGTAACGCCCCATCTCTGGTATGTTGTTCCCGTGACATTTATTTAGAAGTTTTATTAAGGGACTCGGCGAGTCTATGGCTTGACTCGTCGAGTAGGGTCGAGTTTTCAAGCACGTGTTAGTCGGCGACTCGGCGAGTCCATATTCGGGACTCGGCGAGTCTGCCTGCCAGGAAGAAACCCTAAATCCCCGGGTTGCTCACTATTTAAGCAATGTTATGTGCCCCAAACTCGCCTCATTCACCCTCAGAGAGCTATGAGAAACCCTAATCCATCCCTTATTTGTTTTAAGTGTTTTTATGTGGATTTTGAAGGCTTGAAGAAGAAGAAGAAAGGAGCAAAGAGAAGAGGTGTAGAGCAAAGATCCAAGGGCAAAATCAGAGTTCATTGAGGTATTTCTCGGATTCCTTCTGTTTTATGCTTTAGACCTCCATTAGAACACTTCTAGGGCTAGTTTGATGCATTTTCCAAGCCTTATAGTTGTATAGATGCTTTAATAGGTCGAGAGATCCCTAGATCTGTTCATTTAGGAGTTGTAGAGCCCGGATCTATTGCCTTTTTGAAGATGCTTTGCATAAGAACCCTAGATCTAGCCTTTATTATGCTTTTTGAGCCTTATTATCTTCTTGGTCGCTTATGGGCACGTAAAGATATAGAATCTTTACGTGCTAATCGAACTAAGGAAGCCCAGATCTATAAGTTTTAGACGATGGATTCAAGCAGAATCGAATTTAGAGTAGCTGCATGGATGTGACTCGGCGAGTCGGAAGAACGACTCGGCGAGTCAAGTCGCGAGTCCCGTTTTTCCCCTTTTTGAGTGATGTCGAGTGGGAGCATGTGAGTAGTAGAGTGGACTCAGTGAGTTGGAGGGCAGACTCAGTAATGGAGGGACTCGACGAGTTGTTCATACAACTCGGCGAGTCCAAGGCAATCTTCTTAGCTCAAGAACAACTCGTCGAGTTGTTCATATGACTAAGCGAGTCGGATGCAGATTGTCTGAGTTCTTGAATCGAGAGGGTACTCGTCGAGTAGGTGTCATACTCGACGAGTAGCCATGAGTAGGGTCGAGAAGTGAGACTAGAGACTCGGCGAGTTGGCGGCCCAACTCGGCGAGTCAGGTCAACTGTAGGTTGACTTTGACCGGGAGAGTTGACTTTGACCAAGGGTAAAAGAGTCATTTTACCCCAGTGTAGTGATTAACATTTGATTGAGTGTGTTTATGGATTTGTAGCCGGGGAGATACCGGAGCAGCAGCAGTTAGCTTCTAGAGCCATTCACACAGCAGCCAGTTCACGAGGTGAGTTTCCTTCTAGTAGGAACGGGTCTACGGCCACAATGCCGGTCCGTTTAGTTAGTAGTAGTTCCGGATTTCAGTCCGAAGCAGTAGTTCACTATGCTTGATGTCTGTGTGATTCAAGCGTGTTTGTGTGTTATATGTTCCGGACTTCAGTCCGATGCAGTATGCAGTATATGTGTCTATATTAGTTGATATGTGTTATGCTATGCCATGATCAGTCAGTTTCGGACTTCGGTCCGATGCAGGGGACAAGGTCCCAGTCAGTTCCGGACTTCGGTCCGATGCAGTTAGTTCCGGACTTCGGTTCGATGCAGCCAGTTCCAGACTTCGGTCCGATGCAGTGGGCAAGGCCCAGTATGTGCTTTATATGTATTGTATGGTATGTGGTAGTTTGGGGGAGCTCACTAAGCTTCGTGCTTACAGTTTCAGTTTTGGTTTCAGGTACTTCCGCAAGCAAAGGGAAGAGCTCGGGATGATGGCATCGCACACACCACAACTTCAGTCTTTGTTCTGGGAGTTGATTCCGTTAGTTGATATGTTTGGATTCAGTCGTGATACAGTTTTCTTTCTCTCAGTATTTTATCATGGTTTTGAAACACGCAACGTATGATTTTGTTATGTGATACTTGGTTTCATGTTTTTATTATGATAAAAATTGAAATTTTTGGGTCGTATTTTTGGGTTGTTTCAATTAGTGCTTAATTCTTTTCATCTTATTTTTTAGCCTGCAACGGTCATCAAGTTGTGATCCCCTACCCTTCCAATAACCAATTCAATGACTGAGAAACTGGTTAGCCTTTTTGTTTTTTATTAATTTCTTGTTTTTTCATTTCTTCATTTTTGGGTTTAAAATAGATCCTAAAATGCATGGTTCAAAGGAAAAAAATAAAGAAATAAATAAAAAGTGTTAGTTGTTGTTTGTCCACATTAATATAATCAGGTCATGTTCAATATTTCTTCATAAAACTTGAGTATTTTTTTTAATTTTCTGGGTTTCAGATTGATAAGCTTAAGAAAGCATGTGAGGCTGTTTTTTGTGAATTAGATGACTGAAAAGTGAGTTCTACTAATGGAAGCAAGTAAATTGTTTTTTGCCTATGGGTTCAAGTTATATCCATAAAAGTGATAGGTTTTTGTTTTTATTTGTGTTCAGTTTATCAAAATGCATCGAGCTGAGATGCAATTTGGTCTCTTGAATATGGGTCATCATGTCACTTAGGTACCAAATTTGTTTTCTTTCTACCGGTTTTTTTTCTGGGCAATCATAAGCATACAATTTTTTTTTTATTATTGTTATCTATTATTTGGGCTTTCATGCGATTATAAGATTATTTGCAAAACTGATATACCCATACCCTTCCTTTGGCATGATGAGATATGCTTTTAAATTTCGTTATATATCAATTCGACATTTCCATTATATTTTATTTGCCGCCAAATTATGACTTACGTCATTTAGAATTTTGGAAGAAAATAATCATTATCTGACGAAAAGAAACTAATTGCTAGAAAAAAAAACTATTCGCAACCCACCGCTTTGCGCGGGCAGACGGCTAGTATATCAATATATATATATATATATATATATATATATATATATATATATATATATATATATATATATCTTAATTACCTTATAAAGCATTTTTGGTCAAATGCTGAATTTTAAGTCGTACAAACATACAATGCATTTGTACAATCAATTTATGCATTACAAAAAAAGTAGAGTACATATGGTCAACAGTTGAAAATGTCAAATCTCTTATCCCCTATTCTTAGGCTATTTTGATCCGGTTCATTCCTTATCTCCGTATTTCCCTAATCTCTCAATTGATGTTCACAAATCTTGGATATATATCGCTGACGTTTCCATTTCTACGGTTTAATTCATCTTTCAGAATTCAACGACCATTGTCACACCTGTCGCTTGGCGTGGGTAAACGGCTAGTATATATATATATATATATATATATATATATATATATATATATATATATATATATATATATATATATTAATAATTGGATAATAATCGGGTGATAATCGGATATATTCAATTAAATGATAATTGGATATCCAATCACTAAGATATATTCAATTAAATGATAATTGGATATCCAATCGGTGAATCGGTTCAATTTAGGATCGGATCCGGATGTTCATTTAAAAACCGACTGATCGAGTTTGGATTAGGGATGACAAAAAAACCCGAACCCGACGGGGAAACCCGATTCCCGAAGATTTCGGGTCGGGTCGGGTCGGGTCGCTCTTATCGGGTTTCGGGTCGGGTAACGGGTCTTTATTGGGTATTTTATCCGAGTTCGGGGCAGGGAGTGGGATATGCGCGCCCCGCCCCGCCTCGCCCCGAATATATATATATATATATATATATATATATATATATATATATATATATATATATGAAATTACATTGCTGCCCCTTGAAGACATAACCCTAAAATCACGTTTCCACTCCAGTATCCTCCTTACACTTCTCTTCGTTCTTCTACTCCAGCCGACACACCCAAAAATCGAAATTACTCTTATTTCGTAGAAGTAGCAAGTAGCAAGCAGTGGTAGCAAAGCAGCGATACACCACAAGACATCCATCCTCTATTCCGACGCAACAAGGAAGTGATGAGTCAACGACGGACTCCGAAAGCAGGTTGACTAATCGACGACGAACTCCGATATCAAGTCACATTGACCCTCTTTTCTTGCAAACTTTGTTCGAAATCCACCTATTTTAGCTTCCGATTTGAGCTATAAGGACTCCAATTTCACCCTTGTCAGCGA
The DNA here is from genome assembly GCF_002870075.4 of Lactuca sativa. Lineage (NCBI taxonomy): Eukaryota > Viridiplantae > Streptophyta > Magnoliopsida > Asterales > Asteraceae > Lactuca > Lactuca sativa. The sequence goes on from NC_056624.2 coordinate 191,014,019, forward strand.
CCTCATCGACGACAGACTTGAAAGTCCGATTTCTCCACACCAACATAGCAAGGCAGTGACGACTCACTCCGGATTTAGGTAAGATTAAGCGTTTTTTTTGAAAATTCTGTTCGAATCACACATGTTCGCAATCTCGTTGATTTGAGCCTCAAGTTTGATTAGCTTGTTGATTTGAGCCTAAAATTTTGTTTGCATCTACCCTCGCTGTTGATTGAAAATTTGAAATCAAAAAACCCAAGGAGACAACGACCAGCGAAGCAGCGACTCAGCAACGTGCGATGACTAGCGAAGCAGCGACTCGGCGAGGCAGCGACCAGCAAGAAGCGACCAGTGAGACGGATACGCAACCCACAAGATTCACGAAGAAATCGATCACAACCTGTAATTTCGATTCTTGAAATCGGTATGAACATTTGTAATTTCGATTCTTGAAATCGGTATGAACATTGAAATCTGTTTGTGGTATTAATTTCGATTGCACCATTTGTAATATGTTTATTGATCATAGGTATTAATAGCTTAATAGCTTATTGATCTTAGGTATTAATTTCGATCACAGCTTAATAGCTTATTCACCAAGTCTGATTTCTCTACATATGGTATATGTAATATGTTTATTGATATTTCATTTCCTTAGATTGCACCATTTGGGTCTGAACTATGAATCTGTATCTAACTATCTTTGCTATTAGAATATAAAAGTATTTATTGGCTTCCATGAAATTAAGTTTATGCATCGTCTTAATTTATCATTATGTATTTATAGTTTTTCCTTCTTTTTTTTCTGCCATATTTCGGGTTTTAGGGTCGGGTTTTCGGGTAATTATCGGGTTTCGGGTTTAGGGTCGGGTTCGGGGAGAGTTTCAGCCCCGACAGGGTGCCCCGATAAGAAACCCGTCGGGTATCGGGTCGGGTTCGGGCACATATGTAGATATCGGGTTCGGGTTTGGGAAACCATGCCCCGCCCGAACCCGCCCCATTGCCATTCCTAGTTTGGATGTTGAAATTTCAACTAGATGTAATCGAATTACTATTGGAAAACAATGTTTGAATTTGATTCGTCTTGCACGCATATAAAAACAATTCCGTATCGTGAAAAAGAGTTTTTGGCGAAAGATAACGGGATACGGTCGATAAAACCGACGTGGACACAACATAACCACCAGAACAGCAACTGTCGTCTTCTTCACTAGCTAGCTCATAATCACCACAACCACACCAATATATTCATACGAATTTCCAAGGAATTCGAATTCCAAACCTTTTGTATTATCCTCTACAAACAAAACCAAACAAAGTAAAGTTCGCCGATGACATACTTCAGTTGCAAGAACTAAAATGGCGTTAACAACTCCGATTTCTTCACCATCACAGTTAATTCATTTACCAGTGGGTCATCGGCCATCTCCGTCGTCGTACGCTCCATTTAGGGGATACACTTTGATCCGGTCAAAATTCCAAGTGATCGCTCTGCGGAACACTGGGAATTCGTTGTTTCCGGTTCTACCGAAATTCTCGTCGACTGTTAGGTTTAGGTGTTATGGCAAATCGACGGAGGAGAGAGAGGTCGACACGTTAACAAGTGACAACGATGACGATTCCCGTGAAAACTCTCATCAGAGTCCCAATAATGTGGAGAAGGCGGAGGACGGTGGTTCTCGAAGGAATGTATCGTCTTTGTCTGATGCTCTAAACCTTGGGATTCGTGAACCGGTTTATGAGGTCTGTTACGAAATTATCCAATTCCATTTTTGCTTCAGTTGCAGTTCAGGGCTTCAGGCTGGGGAGATTGATATACCTAGAATTACTTTATCCTAATTCTTAAGTGGCAGTTTAGTTTAGCTTATTTCATCGTGAACTTGATCGACGTTTCTAATAGAGTTTTATGTTTATTCCTCTAAAGGTTGTAGAAGTGAGTTCAAGTGGAATGGTGTCGACCAGAAAAATCAATAGACGGGATCTACTAAAGTCGAGTGGTGTGTGGAATGTTCTAATTAATAACATAACTTTTGCTATTCTAGTGAACAAAATTGTAGCTGTTACTTGCCATTCTCTGTTCAATCTATATAGCGCTTTTCAAAAATCTATGATGTTCAAGCTTCTTCATATGCACATACAAGCTATTCCTAATTGCATTTCACCTTATTTATACTTGTGATTAATACCACAACATCTGAGTTGTGATTTACTGAGATTACTTTCTCTGCATCTTCACTAAAATGAGGTTTTGGTTGCAGGTCTCCGCCCTCGAGACATTCGTAGTGTTGATCCTTCACTATGGTTGACCAATACAATGCCTTCGTTGCTGGTAAGATATCAACTCAAATTATCACCAATGGTGTTTTAGTTCATGCCTAAGAAAATCAAAATCCTGTAGCCACTTTCTTCATCTCCATTCTGAGATATTCCATCAATTCATTTGCTGCCAAAATTGCATATGCTTTTAGGGCACCTACATATTATACCCAAGGTGAAATGAAATTGGCGTTCTGAATTCATTAAAGAATTTATCTTCTTATTTGAAGATCATTTGAAACTGCAAGATAGATCATGGGAATAATCTACTTGATAATGACTTATAATTGCATTTAGGCTCAAGTTATGATCCATTAGTAGTTTTTTTTTACCACTTATATGACTTGTGTGGTTGATGTGTAGAAGAATTTTGGGTGTTTTGCAGGTTCGTGAGAATGCCATACTATTAAATTTGGGGCCATTGCGGGCAATTGCAATGCAAGAAAGTGTGTTTATATTTAATTACAACAGGTAAGCATTGTTTTCCTCCATATCTTGCGAAATCAAAGGTTAAAGGGATAGTTAAGATTGGTATTTTGTGGTTTATTTATGTTAGGAGAGCAGGGAAAGCTTTTATAGATGCATTATTACCACGATTAAATCCTAAAAGCAGTAATGGAGGCCCTGTAATGCCCTTTGAACTTGAGGTTGGTTAATGGTGATTGACTGATTTCTCTCCCATGTTTATTAGAAAGAATATTGGAGTTTGAACTTGATATTTCAGGTAGTTGAAGCTGCCCTGCATTCGCGAATACAACGGTTTGAGGATAGACTGATGGAATTAGACCCACGTGTGAGTATGGAAACATAGTGAGTATATATGTAATTATCTTTCATTTTACAGCAAGATCATATTTATAATTTATGGAAATGATGAGAAGCTTTTATTTCTGTATGTATGTATTGTTCAGGTTCAAGCTTTACTAGAGGTTTTGCCAAACAAGTTAACTGCTGACATATTGGAGCAACTTCGGATTAGCAAGCAAACCTTGGTATGTATTTTCAGTTGTACATCACATCAACTTGCCATACATATATAATTGGAATTTTTTTATGGCATTGAAGGTTGAATTGGGATCGAAAGCAGGGGCACTGAAACAAATGTTGTTTGATATACTTGAGGATTCTCATGAAATACGTCGCCTTTGTATAGTGGGCAGAAACTGCATCCTCAGTAGAAACAATGATTTGGAGTGCTCTGTCCCACAGGAAAAGCAGATAGCCGAGGGTAACTTACTTGTCACATATTTTCAAACTAGATGCCCATTCCCATTATTATTGACTGTTGAATATTCTAACTGTTGGAATCATTCTCATTTCTCACATGCAGAAGAAGAGGAAGAAATTGAGATGCTACTGGAAAACTATCTTCAAAGGTACAATGGTCCCTGAACCACTTCCACTTGAAGTCCAGAATTGTGATTTATCATTTATGTGTGTGGTTGCTTTTGCAGATGTGAATCATGTCATAATCAAGCAGAAAGGCTTCTTGAGTCAGCAAGAGAAATGGAAGACTCCATATCTGTTAACCTAAGGTTTTGTAATCTTCTACTACTTTTGTCTGACTTTTGTTGTTGAGGAATTTTTAATATTATTATTAATTAATCTTAATCGTTTTTGTTATCAGCTCTCGGAGGCTTGAGGTGAACAGATTTGAGTTGCTTCTTCAGGTTGGGACCTTTTGTGTTGCAGTTGGTGCTCTCGTTGCAGGTTAAAATTCTCCATCCTCGATTCTATGACTTTTTTTTCTTTTAAATAATAAAAACACACTCACTTTCTGTTTGTTTTTTTGTTGTTGTATTATTGTAGGTATATTTGGCATGAATCTAAAATCCTACCTTGAAGAACATGTGGTATACTACTTTTTTCTTTTCTTTATTCTAATCATATGCTTAATGGAAAAATCAAATCATATGTCTTATTTCTACCATATATATGCAGTTTGCATTTTGGCTTACAACAGGAGGAATCATCTTTGGTGCTGTGGTGGCGTTTTTCGTCATGTACACATACCTCAGAACAAGGAAAATACTTTAGGCTTAATTTGCAAACAATGTACTAAGTTACACCCGTATGTATGATCAAAGTCACATCACATAAACTCAGATAGTATCATTTCAGACTTGCAACAAGGAATTACCATTTTTAGCCTCACCTGCCCAAATCAAGACATGATGCAAGATGACAAAACTCTCAAGTCTAGTACTGTACTTCACTTCCCAGAGAAGATATTATTGCTGATTTGGATCTTTCTTCTTCTTGTGGATACAATTTATTTACTTGTTATGTGAGGGAGGCGATACATACTATCATTGTTAAAATGTTAATGCTTGAGTGTGAATTACTTGGATTACTGTTGAATCATATTTTATACATAAATAGAATCGGGGACAAAAAAAGAAAAGCAAAATCATCAAAACAAATAGACAAGACATAAGAGTATCCAGGGTGGGCATTGATCAAGATGAGGATATCAGAAATAACACAAAATGAGGGCCCAAACTTGCTGTCAAATGGGACCAAAGAGATTTCAACAGATTGGCAAATAAAAGTAGTATTAAAAAATAATAATAATAATCCAGATTAAGACATGCGCATATGCATTAATGCATATTCTCATTTGTTTGGTAGCAAAAGAAAAAGAAAATCACGGACCCAGTCCAATAAGATGTACAATTGGTTTGGGATCATCATAAATCATACCAATCCAAGCAAATCCCCCTAATACATAAATTGTACAAAGAATATGCATACAGCCTTAAGAAAATTGGCAATGTTTTTCCAATAACCTGATGCACAAAATCCCCATGCCACGGTCAAAAATATCAACTGCTAAGCCCAGACAACTGAAAAGTAAAAAAACAAATAAATGTATAAGATAACTTTTAAATCAAAAACCTAAAACGATAAAATAGTTACCTCAAGAAGCTTGTTTTGATGGTGTCTTTGAAACTCCGCCAATAGCTATGTTCCCAACTCCAGCCTCCATAGCTTCCCTCTCATGTTTCTCATTACTTTTCTCACAACTCTTATTATTATCATCATCAACAACATCAGCCTTGGGAGTAAGTACCCGAGGTCCACCAGTGAACCATGAATGACTAAGGCATTGAGCAGCTGTAGGCCTTTTCTCAGGCACAAAATCAAGAATAGGAACAAGAAAATCAGCCAAATCAGTCGCCTCTTGTTCACTAAACTCATATTTCTCCTTAAGCACCTTATGCAAAGGCCAAAAACGCAATCGCCTTATATGCCTCAAATCCCCATGTCTGTTAAAAAACTCACGCGAGTATCTCCCACCTAAAGCTATCTGCAATATCAATTTTTTTCATGTTATAAACCTTAAACATAAACCATCAATTATCCATATCCACCCAACTCACCTTTCGAGGCATCATTCCAAGAAGTTCCATCATTAGAGCCAAATGATCCTGTAAAAAGTACATACCATGTCAATATGTCATAACTCATTATATACTCACAAGTCACAACAAAAGTAAAATGTTAAAAAAACTCACCTCATCTCTGTCATAGTTGTCACCACTATGAGGATCAAAGAGGACATCACCAGTTGCAAGCTCGAAGCAAATGCAAGCAAAAGACCATAGATCAGCAGAAGTTGAATATTTGGATCCCAGTAGAACCTCTGGACACCTGTATTGCCTAGTTTGTATATCTCCAGTAAATTGTTTATAAGTCCAACATGCGTTACCAAAATCAACTAACTTGCATTTAACATCAACATCAGCCAATAGCTTTTGTCTTGTTGATCGACTCCCTCTTCCACGAAGTTGATTCCTTTCCCTTACATCAGGATGATTCTTGGAGTCATCTTTCACAACTGAAGAAGAAGCATGGTCTTCAATGGAGTCCACCCCATTTGGTTTCTCATTAGAGCAAGAATCAGGATTGATTGAATCATTGTCTTGTTCAACTTCATCAAGATCTTCCCTTCCAGCACCGTTTTGGGCAGCCTTCTTAGCCTTTTTCTTGATTTTCTTTTTCTGGTTCTTGGTGAGATCACCATTTGAATTCTTAACTTCTTTAGAAGGCCCGGAGTCAGCTAAAAGATCTTTACTTGATGAGAGGATGAGGGGTGTGCCTGATTTTGTTCGATCTCTTTCTGGATCAATCATGGATAGAAGTAAAATGTTTTCTGGTTTAAGATCAGTGTGTATAATGGAAAGCTGGCGATGTAAGTAATCCAAACCCCCTAAAATGTGGAAGCAAATTTCTTTAACCTTGTGGAGAGGGACTCCTCGGTAATCTGAATACTTGATTAATGTCAGAAGATTATCACCCAAATACTCAAAAACCATACAAACATGCTGTCCATTTGGTCCTGAGTGTTTGAAATGATCCAAAAGCTTCACAACAGACTTTTGATCATCTGGATCCCCCTCAGCTATCTGCTTCAATATAGTGATTTCATCCATTGCTGCCTCGGTGTAGTGTTGAGCACTTTTTTGAACTTTTAAAGCTACATATCTCTACAAACCAAATCCAGGTTTTAATTCGTCAATTAGAAAACATCAAGCGATCATAAACAACATAGCAGGTAATTTCAGTGCTCAAATTATCAAAACCAATCCTCAAACAGCTAATTTCAGAGCTCAAATTAAACTAATTAGCTTTAAAAGTTTATTCTCTCTGTACTAATATATCGCGAATGATAAGCTTGAGAATCTTTGTAATGCAAACAAGCAAGTTATCTAAAGTAGAGTTTGGTATAGTTGATAGAAGGAGGAAGTAGTATTAGAATAGAAAACAATTTTGTCCAGAATCAACGAAACCACTGATATTGACTAACGGAAACTCAGGTACAACGAAAGAAGTAGAAGACATACCGATTTCTGAGTGTCCCAAGCGAGCCAAACGGTGGAAAAATGACCCCAACCGAGCTTGCTCTGAACAATATATCTCGAATGCTTAAATTTATCACCAATACGAACAGCATGATAACCTCCGCGCCTGTAATCCTCCGTCCCTTCGTCCTCAGATGAGTAATCACTCGTCTCGCTCCGATCGTCTCCAGTGCCGCCGTTTCTTCTATTATTATCTTCCGCCATCGAACAGAACACAGCTGTACGAGTAGAAGCTCCAAAAACGGACGAAATCAAAGCTTCCAGACAAACCGATTGCGATCGATCTGATATTGGAACCCTAAAAATGAAGAGAGTATCTCGAACCTTGAAAGTTGAAACTAGGGTTTCTACTTGCCCCCTGGTCTTTGTGTTCTAGTTTCTTCTTTTTGTTCTCGTGTAGATAGAAGATTAGTTTCGTTTATAATTTCTTTACAAAATAATATTTTGACAAACATTCGACAAAATAATAAATCATGATTATTTTTTTGTGGGGGTGTTATCAATTTTTATTAAATATCTTCTAATCAAAGATTTTATTTTAATAATTAAAATGAACATAATAATGTTCTATGTAATTTGAGATACTGAAAACATGACCGTTTACCCAAAAAAAATTTCCAATAGTTTCTATTGAATGATTGTGGATCTTGCTCAAACCTTTAAAAGAAATTTAAATGATTTAAATAGAATGATTTGTAAAACTTGATTATTAATTGGCGATCAAGTAATTCCAAATCTTTATATTATTAAAACTGAATAATTGAGCCTCTTAAATATCTACAGTATAATCTTTAATGTTTTTTTTCTAAAATTTTATTGAAATAGTATAATATTAATCCATGGTTGTAATCAATTTGCACATTCTTTCCTTTTCATTTTATCCGTAGGCCTTAAAAATTAGGTAAAAAGATGCATAAGTATCATTTATGTTCATTGGCACTCGATTAGTTTAAAACGTGAAGAGTAGAATTAACGTAAGAGAACAACCTCTTTATCAATTTCATAACATTTGTTCATTTAACATTAGATTTGTTTTTAGTTATTTTATTTGAGCTTATTTTTTAATAAACTTATATTTATAAATATATGAATTATAAATGAAACATCTTGATTTTGGATATTTTTTATATAACAAAATCATTAAGTGAAATCATATTTTATATGATGAAAATATTGTATAGTTTATCATCATATATCGACACAGATGATATCGTACAAAAAAATGGATTGTGAATTTTTTGTGATAACTCTACTCATTAATCCATGTTATCAACTAAAACAACACAATCAAGAGGAATCAAATTACTTGGTGTCTTTTCTTCAAACATGCATTCACAAACTCATGTATGTATGGTTGTTCTTAGAAGTATATCATCCATTTCTTGTGTTTCCAATTCATGCCAATTGCTCAAATCACAAGTCACATCTAAGAGTTTTATAAGTTTTATAAGCTTGATTTGAGTGAATATTGTATTTGATTTATTGCTCCACATGATGGATAGTCATGCACACTACAGGGAAATTCAACATGAATATTCTTCTTGTATTTTTGTTATTCCTAATTGTGGTTATAACTTCAAAATTAATTATTCTCTCTTTCCTTTTTTTGTGAAATGTTGCTTCCAAATTTAATTACCTCATTTTCATGTTTTATTTTTTCCCTATGAATCATTTGTATTTTACCAATTAGCAAGGCATATATGTTTAATATTTGGTATTCTGGGACAATCAATCGGTGTCTTTAATGATAATAAAATCACATCCTTATTAAAAGAAAGAAATTACAAGTGTTCTTGATAGAAAAGCTTAGAGCTACAAACAAGAAGAAAAAAATTAAATACTAGCAAAAACCAAACCCTAATTGGCTAAAGACTAAAAGGCTCATAAACATATGGGCTAACCCCCCCCCCCCCCCCCCCTCCAACTGACAATGTCACAACAATAAGCATTGAGAGTTTGTTACACAAAAAAACAAAGCCAAGACACTGATAGAGCATTCGTAAAAATCTATGCAAGTTGCAACGTTGATGGAACAAACGAAAGTGATATGGTCTCGAGTTGTAAGTGATGACGGATGAAGTGATAATCAATCTCAACGTGCTTCGTCCGCTCATGGAAAACAGAATTCTTCGCAATTTATATCACACTTTTGTTATCACAATGAGGGAGTAGGTGAAGAAATGTGAACCCCCATATCTGCAAGAAGCCATTGTAACCAGATAATCTCACATGTAGTCACATCCATAACACGATACTCAACTTCCACCGAAGATCTAGAGACAACGTCTTGTTTCTTGCTCTTCCATGAAATTAGGGACTCTCCAAGAAACACGCAAAATCTGATGGTGGATTTACGATTATGACGATCACCCTCCCAATCAACATCATTGTAGGCACGTAACTCAAGAGATAAAGTAGAGGGAAATAATAGGGTCTGGAACTGAGTGCCACGAAGATATCTCAGAATACGGAGTATAGCCCCCCAAGTTGATTGACAACATGAACAGCACGAGCAATATCTGAACGAGTAACTATGAGATAAACCAAACTTTCCACAACAGTCTGATAAAGATTCAAATCGGACAAAGGAACACCATCGATAAGAGAGTATCGTGCATTGGTTTCAAGAGGATTATCTATAGTTCGATTGTCAGAGAGGCATGCCCGTGTAAACAAGTCAGATATATATTATTTAGTATGAGAAAGAATATACCCTTTCTTAGACTAAGCTACCTCAATACCAAGTCAGATATATATCATTTAGTATGAGAAAGAATAACGCAACAAGCTTGAATCCTTCATAGCAAATCAATGAGCTAGATCATTTTTCAAAGACTCAATACCACCATGGTTATCACCAGTAATAATCATGACATCCACATATAAGGACAAAAGAATATGTCATGTATTTGTGCATCTAATAAACAGATTTGAATCATGATTGCTTTAGACAAATCCAAGAGAGGTAATCACTTAGGAAAATTTCTCAAACCAAGCATAAGGTGCTTGCTTGAGACCATTCAAAGCTTTGTGAAGCCGAAAAACCTCACCTGACTGGTGTTGAATTCCTCGAGGGAGAGATATATAAACCTCCTCATGGAGGCCACCATTCAAAAAAACATTCTTGACATCCATTTAGACGATCTTCCACTGTCGAACGGATGCAACCACAATCATATTACAGACTGTCATCAACTTTGCCATTGGGGCAAAGGTCTCCAGGTAGTCAAAACCATACTGTTAGGAATACCCTTTTGCTGCAAGTCTAGCATTGTACCGCTCAACAAACCCATCAAAATTTGTTTTTATCTTGTACACCAATGACAACCAATCATATGTTTCCCAGGAGGAACATAAACCTAATCCCATGTTTGAGTTTGATAAAGAACAGTGAGTTACTTAGCCACAACATTATGCCAAAGAGGATCTAAATAGCCTCTCTATACGTTTCGGGTTTAGACAGATGATGGATGTTAGCTATAAATGAAGAAAATGATCTTGAGTATGTAGAGTAAACAAAATTTGGAAGCTTGGTGGACTTGATAGGACAAGTAGACCTCCTGAGGGGTGGTGGAGGTGGGTCTTCAATCTCAACAGTCGAAGGGGCAGACTCAAGAACAGGATTAGTCGAGGAACTCTCTGAAGAAGCGGGTGTGTCATGAACTGGAGGATCAGGTAGCATAGATGAATCTCGAGCCTCTATATCCATATCAAAAGGATCAATATGCAGGACATATGTCTTTGTTACATTGTGGGATGTAACAGGAATCGAGTAGAAAGGAATATGTTCCAAAAGACATGTTGGGAAACATATAACTTCTAACTCACAAGTTCATAGCAATGCTATCCTTTCTGTCCAACACCGTACCCCAAAATACACAAATAGTAGATTTCGGCCCAACTTGTTCCTCTCAACACGAGGACGAAGAACAAAATAAGTACATCCAAGACTCATAGAGCATAGTAGTCTGGTAGGTGACAATGTAGCTTCTCAAAAGGAGAAATTATTGAATTCAATGCAGTATAAACACGATTAATCACATAAACAACTGATAAGACTGATTCTCCCCAAAAGGCACTAGGGACCCACACAGACAAGAGCAATGAACGGGTTGTCTCAATAATATGACGGTGTTTCCATTATGTCATACCGTTTTGCTGAGGAGTATCAATACACAATGACTGATGTATGGTACCATCAGAAGCAAGTAACTTAATAAAATAATTAGAGGTATATTCACCCCCTAAGTCACACTTGAAGCACTATATCACAACCATAGGTTGAGCTTTAACAAGAGCTCTAAAATTGTTGTAAATGTCAAGAAATCATACATGTGTTTCATAAGATTAACCCAGGTATAGCGAGTATAATTGTAACACCCATAAAATTTGAGCCAAATTAAAACATTTGATTTCATTCAAAAACCATTAAGTTTAGTGAACTTGTTTTCAAAATAGTTTAAACATCAGAGTATCCCCCAGAACCATATCACATAAATCATAAAACATGAGGAGCGGTACGATCACGCCTTCACTTGCCACGATCTCCTGAAGTACCTGAAACAATACACTGAACTGTAAGCCCAAAAGCTAGTGAGTTACCCCTAAAATACCAACCACACATAAACATACTCATAACATATCACAAATAGAACAGGCATGCACATCAGGTCTACTGTGTAACTAGTCCGCCCGCACCGGCCTTCAGTCCTCCTAGTCCACCCTCCGAGTCTAGCCATGTACATCGAGTCTACAGTGTAATTGGTCCGCCCGCACTGGGCCTTCAATCCACCTGGTCCACTCTCTGAATCTATAGTATGACTGGTCCGCCCACACCGGGCCTTCAGTCGGCCTGGTCCACTCTCCAAGTCTCGACACGTCTGGTCCGCCCTCTTGGGGCCTTCAGCCTATCCGGACCGCTTGTTGGGCCTTTGGAATATCTGGTCCGCCCTGGGTATGTTGGCCTACAACACAAAGCAGGACCCACCTCAACCCAACCCTCGTCAAACAAACATGTGCACATAAAACAATTAATCATATAACAAATCCTTAACCAGACAAACAGTCTAACATATCACATAGCATATCAACATCTTAACTAGGATTCCGACCTAGCCGGTCACTAGCACAACATTACCCTATATACCGGGTACCGACCTTAACCAGGTCACTAACATAACACCATCCTAAATACCAGGATGCAGATCTAGCAAAGCAATAACATAAAAAACAATACCCAGATTTCCAGCCAATAAAGGGCCGACGTTGGTGCCGTAGACCCTGTCGATATAGTGAGGATAACTCACCTACAATTGTCGACTGAAGAGACATGACCAAGCTGCTCCGACCACCGACACGAACTTCACCACAGAACACTACCAAAGAACCAATTCCATAAATACTAAAATTACCAAAATACCCTTGGAAGTCAAACAGGTCAACTCTTGGTCAAAGTCAAAGTCCTCGGTCAAAGTCAACCTTCCTGGTTGACTCTACTCGCCAAGTCAACCCGTCGACTCGTCGAGTTCTTATACTCAGAAAACTCCTATAGCACGACTCAATTCGCCGAGTCGCCCCAAGACTCGTCGAGTTCAACGATCTCGGAACGTAACATCCCCCTCTGGCACGTATCACAATATTGTCCGCTTTGGGCCACTCGGCACGAGGATTTCCCAGGGGGTCACCCATCCTGGTACTACTCCCACCCGAGCATGCTTAACTGCAGAGTTCTTATGGGATATGCTGCCCTCACGGCTTTAAAACGCATTGTGATAGGGAAGGTATCCACACCCCTTATAAGGAATGCTTAGTTCTCCTTCCCAGCCGACGTGGGATCAGATCTAACCCACTTTCACCCCCCATTATAGGGTTCGACGTCCCCGTCGAACACATCGACCCGTGCCCTGGCTCTGATACCATTTGTAACATCCCCTATGGCACGTATCACAATATTGTCCGCTTTGGGCCACTCGACACGAGGACTTCCCAAGGGGTCACCCATCCTGGTACTACTCCCGCCCGAGCACGCTTAACTGCAGAGTTCTTATGGGATCTGCTGCCCTCACTGCTTTAAAACGCGTTGTGATAGGGAAGGTATCCACACCCCTTATAAGGAATGCTTAGTTCTCCTTCCCAGTCGACGTGGGATCAGATCTAACCCACTTTAAATGACTTTTCGACAGAAGCTTATAAATAATTTGAACCAAGTTGTAGTATATGTCACTAGGTTTCCATACATATAAAGAACGCCGAAATCCGAGTTATAACGAAGAAGTTATGACCCGTCGAAGTTTCGCGACGGAACCGGCTCGATACCGGGAGGCGTAAATAGTGAATTTACGATAGAGCGAGATTTAGCCTTGGCGCTCTAAACGAAAGTCGTAGAATATGTTAAACTAAGAACTTTGATAAAAAGAACGCCCAAATTTGACTTCGTATGAAGAAGTTATGATTTTTCGAAGTTTCGGATTAGCAGTGTACAACCCGAAATTCGAATATTAGATCGAGCGATTTTTAGCCGACACGACCTGAACAAGAATCAAAGATCTAGTTAAGAGTAGCATAACGAGAAAAAGATGGGCGAAAACGGACGTCGGATGAAGAAGTTATGAGGATTTAACGGACCAATCCTGTCCCGGCCTGTTAAAAATATAACTTTAAAAATAAAGTCAAAATTAGCCGACAGGGTCTAAAAAAAGTTGTAGAGTACTTCTCCACCTACGCGTGGATATAAACAACGTAAAAAACGGAGTTCGTATGAACACGTTACAAATTATAATAGAATAAAGTGGGTTAGATCTGATCCCACATCGGCTGGGAAGGAGAACTAAGCATTCCTTATAAGGGGTGTGGATACCTTCCCTATCACAACGCGTTTTAAAGTCGTGAGGGCAACATATCCCATAAGAACTCTGCAGTTAAGCGTGCTCGGGCGGGAGTAGTACCAGGATGGGTGACCCTTGGGAAGTCCTCGTGTCGAGTGGCCCAAAGCGGACAATATTGTGATACGTGCCAGAGGGGAATGTTACAAATGGTATCAGAGCCAGGGCACGGGTCGATGTGTTCGACGGGGACGTCGAACCCTATAATGAGGGGTGAAAGTGGGTTAGATCTGATCCCACATCGGCTGGGAAGGAGAACTAAGCATTCCTTATAAGGGGTGTGGATACCTTCCCTATCACAACGCGTTTTAAAGCCGTGAGGGCAGCAGATCCCATAAGAACTCTGCAGTTAAGCGTGCTCGGGCGGGAGTAGTACCAGGATGGGTGACCCCCTGGGAAGTCCTCGTGCCGAGTGGCCCAAAGCGGACAATATTGTCAAGTGGGTTAGATCTGACCCCACAACGGCTGGGAAGGAGAACATAGCATTCCTTATAAGGGGTGTGGATACCTTCTCTATCACAACGCGTTTTAAAGTCGTGAGGGCAGCAGATCCCATAAGAACTCTGCAGTTAAGCGTGCTCGGGCGGGAGTAGTACCAGGATGCGTGACCCCCTGGGAAGTCCTCATGCCGAGTGGCCCAAAGCAGACAATATTGTGATACGTGCCGGAGGGGGATGCTACAAAAATTGTAACGCCCGCAGATCCGGGCTAGTCAACTTAGAGGCAATAAGTGTCGAAAACGATTTTTCGATAAAAGCTTATAAATAATTTGAACCAAGTTGTAGTATATGTCACTAGGTTTCCATACATATAAAGAACGCCGAAATCCGAGTTATAACGAAGAAGTTATGACCCGTCGAAGTTTCGCGACGGAACCGACTCGATACCGGGAGGCGTAAATAGTGAATTTACGATAGAGCGAGATTTAGCCTTGGCGCTCTAAACGAAAGTCGTAGAATATGTTAAACTAAGAACTTCGAGAAAAAGAACGCCCAAATCTGACTTCGTATGAAGAAGTTATGATTTTTCGAAGTTTCGGATTAGCAGTGTACAGCCCGAAATTCGAATATTAGATCGAGCGATTTTTAGCCTACACGACTTGAACAATAATCAAAGATCTAGTTAAGAGTAGCATAACGAGAAAAAGATGGGCGAAAACGGACGTCGGATGAAGAAGTTATGAGGATTTAACGGACCAATCCTGTCCCGGCCTGTTAAAAATATAACTTTAAAAATAAAGTCAAAATTAGCCGACAGGGTCTAAAAAAAGTTGTAGAGTACTTCTCCACCTACGCGTGGATATAAACAACGTCAAAAACAGAGTTCGTATGACCGAGTTACAAATTATAATAGCATATTTACGTATTAAAATAAAGTATAAATCATATATACGTACACATATATATACATATGTATATATCATTAGAAAGGTATCGACGATGCGGTCATTATAAGACTAATGTTGAGTTCTTTCGACAATAGTTTAGTGCAAATATTGTTAAATCTATTTAAAATAGTATTATAAAGGGGTGTTTAGTTGTTTATATAATTATAAGGTCATTAAGTAATTATGGAGGGTAGTTTTTGTAAATTCAATTACTATAAATAAGAGGCTTGGGCTCTGATATTTCTTGCACCATTCTCTTGATTCAAGAGTCTTTCTCTCCTTATCCCCCGAGCATTTCGGTCCCTCGTGATTCGACTTCTCTTTCTGTAGTTTTAGTATAGTAAGGTGAGCGCTAAAGCGCTGCACGAATCTTTCTTAGAAAGATTCAGCGACGAAGTTCTGCCCCTACAGAGCCCGACTCCTAGCTAAAATCCCTTGTAAGTAAGTTATGCTTACCCTATTTTAAATATAGTTTATATTTAAAATTAGTATTGTTATTTAAATTTATAATAAATATTTGAGCTATTATTATGACTTATATAAGTGTCGTTATAGTATCTTTTTAACTACTTGCGGTACGGGAAATCTGGTTTAAAGGGCCGCATAGGGTTGTTGGATTTCAGAAGTGCTATATGCCAAAATGGTCCTGCCCTCCGGTGTTTTATGTCTGGCCCCTGTCTGTACATAGTGGTTAGAAAGTATTGTTTAAACGCTTATATAATAATAATAATAATAAGACTAATAATTAATCACGGTAAATATTAGACTAAAATCTAGTGGTAATAATACTAGGTTTCGTCGAAGGAAACTATTTTAAAGTAAACGAAGCGCTGTCCGAGTACCGAGTCACCACCTTCTCAAGTGAGTGCATAGTCTCTTTCATCTTACACATAGATATGAAGTATTTTAATATAAATTACGTGCTGTGTGTGCATATTGTTTGAATACTTGCTGTCTATGCTGGGTGAAAGATTTTTATACATGTTTTAAATGATTTAAACTGTATATGTATTTTATATCTACAAAATGTGTTGGGTAAAACATGGGTAGATGAAATAGTTGTTTTGCGATAACACGATGGGAGACATCAATGTTGTCAGTGATCCAGTCATCTAGTGGAGTATAGATGATGACCATAGGCGATACTAGAGGGTCCGGTGGAACGCTAGTAAGCTCGTAACCTGTAGGTGTTTTTGAACTAGGTGCTCATTAGGTATTTTGAACTGAGTGTGTTCACTACGTATCTTTGAACTGAGTGTGTTCACTAGGTATTTTGAACTAAGTGTGTTCACTAGTTACTTTTGAACTAAGTGTTTACCATATGTTTTGGACTACGTGTTCACCAGTTGTAATCTATAAGCTTTGGTAACGATGGACTTCGTGCCGATTCCTTAGGATAATCCTTAGGAATGAATGAACGAGAAATAGCTGATTCTTAGGGTAGATCCTTAAGAGTAAAGAAGATAATGGGGATGGGTAATTGGGTTTAATTGCTTGATTGTTTAAACATAATAATTATATTATTGTGGGTTGAAAACCCTATGTACTCACCAGGTTTCCCAACCTGACCCACTCAGTTTATTTATATCACAGGTGTTGATATGAAGTCACATTACACTGAGAGATTAAAGAGATGTAGATCACTAGTGTAAATAAATGTAAGTTCTGTTTATGCTTATGTTTTTGTATTGACAATGACATCCCAAATGTTTTAAAATGAATAAAATACGTTTCTTCGAAAATGTTTTAATAACGTATTTATCGTGTTTTTCTGGGAACAAATTCCGCAACAATTTTATGAAAAGAAGTACTCTGACTTTTATAAAGCATAAACAAAATTGGTCTTTTCTGGCCGTGAAAATGGGGATGTCACACGGAATTCCATCATGTCCAACTCATTGAGTCGCCAACAGACTCACTAATCCAAAGCTTTAACCAAAAGAGGATGGGTTCTGCGACCAAACTCGCCGAGTCCAAGAACAGACTCGCCGAGTCCAAGGCAATCTTCAACAGACTCGTCGAGTTGTTCTTCCAACTCGCCGAGTCCATGCACATGTTCATACACCTCGCCGAGTCCATGCACATGTTCATAAAACTCGCCGAGTACACCCATGTGACTCGCCGAGTCTCTCCAGTTCTCAATCCATACAAAGGCTTTTCGAGCCATGCAGGGGCTCCAATCCATATATCCACTCTTCTACAGTCTAACCCTCACATAAAGTTGCAAACTTTATGTGAAACCAAGGAGATATAGGCCCAAAACACACTAGGTCTAGGGTTAAGGACTATGGGGCTTCACCAACAACTCTTAAACATAAGCTTTATGACAATTTGGACCATCACAAGCCTAGATCTGGAGTAGCAACCTCAGATCTAAACTCCAAACCCGAAAACAAGCTAAGGAACTCCAAATCAACCACCAAGGAGGAACCAAAAAGGAAATAGCTTAAGATAATGGCTCCTTACCTCTGAGATATGCCCAAACTGATATAGATCCCAGATCTACACAATCCCCTTGATGCTAGCCTCTAATTTCTCAAGTTCCTTCCACTAAACTCTTCTTCCAAGCTCCAATATCCTCAACAATGAAGTCTCACACGAAAATTAGGGTTTTTTGGAACTCTCTGGGGGAGTAGGAGGCTGGGAGAAGGACATAAAGTCCTTTAAATAGGGTGCAACCCTCGGGATTAGGGTTTTCTTATTTCAGCACCAACTCGTCGAGTACATCTTCCGACTCGGCGATTTGTCCACTTAACCCGCGTTTAAATCCCGCCCCGACTCGACGAGTAGCTTACCTACTCGTTGAGTAGCTTCCTTAATTTACACTTAGCACCCTTCAACTTCTTGCTTCCGAACTTGGGATGTTACAATTCTCCCCCACTTAAATCAGGCTTTGTCCTCGAAGCTTGCGGCAACACAAACTTCCGGATGATACTCCCACAATGCATCCACTAATCTCAAACCGACCCAGATTCCTTCAAACACTGCTATCGAAACCTTAAAATCCATATCTTCCCTTGCAGGGTCCTGATCAACTGCTTCAAGCCGGCCACCGGCTTCTTTTCTCTGATGACAACACTCATCAACTAAGTGTCACCTGAAGACACTACCTTACTTCTGTCTTACGCTTTCATTCGCCACCTACGAAAACTGGATACCACAAACACCCACTGAGCTCCGCCAAGACACTAATCCATCTTCCTTCGCCCAAAATTGGCGATAACCTTGGTAACTTGCAACCTGGAACGAATCCTCATGATGGAATACCCAGATTGGAATACCTCCACATACTTAACTCAAGCCTACAACCATGCTCGGAACTAAGGATCTTGTCCTTGCGTCACCCTCGAACTCTTCGGTTCGACATAACAGAGTGCAACCCACTCACACCTCTCTATCACGATCTCTAGGTCCTTGACCTCCGACTGTAATATCCTTATACAATCCTCAGCACCGGTCCAGACTACTCCCGAGTCTGTTAACTTATGATCTCACCTTCCTCTGGAACCACTATCCTCCTCCTCTTCCAAGGAGACCGAAAACATGTATGTGCATCATCCAACATTGCCACAACCTCAACGGGCATCCAACCCGTATGTGCTTCCATATATCTGGTACAATCATAGTACTTACTACCAATAACTGAAGCACTTTCGCTCATCCATTTACTCGGCTGTTGTGACAACCCAAAATTTTCATTTGTATAAACTCCGCAATCAAGCACATCAAAAATTTTCCAAATCCATCTCAAAACATTTTTGGCCGGATTTAAGCCCGTTCGAGTATTTTATTTTATATTCGTCAAGCAAACAAAAATAAGGAAGTATACTTTAGAGTTTGCTGTATATCACGTAAGTCGCGAAACTCCAAAAGTTTGGAGTTTACGGACGTAAACATGGAGTTTACGGCCGTAAACCCCAAAGAGTATAAATATGATGCTTAGTCGTTTTTGGCTCATTTTTCACTTCCAACTTCAAGAACACCAATAATTCTCTCTCAACTATCATAAAATCATTTCATCAAATCCGCCAAAATGTAAGTGTTTTCTTCTTAGATTTGTTCATATAACACCTTATCTAGTGTTTATACTTGATTTCATCCATGGAAATCTTCTCTTTTCTTAGATCTTCAAGAGTTCATCAAGAACACCAAGAACACACACTTGTGTTTTTGGCCAAAATCGATCATTCAAGCTCCTAGATCGTAAGTACACTTGCCCTAGCTTCTTGTGTGCTTAATATGAACTTGCTTACACTTGAAAATCATCAAAATCCCCATGTTCATATGTGTTTACGGTTTGGGGAGACCTCCCAAAACCATAAACACCTTCAAAAGGTGTTTAAGTGCCCTTAACACCTTCCAATGCTTGTATAAGTGACTAGAACCTTACATGCATAAGATAGAAACACCAAAACACGAAAGAAATGGACAAACATGAGTTTACGGCCGTAAACCCATGTGTTTACGATCGTAAACTCCCAAGGAGTGGTCCAAGGACCGTAAACTCCAAAAGGAGGTCATTTCGAGCCCCAATCACTTCCTAAGCCTTTGATTCGAGTCTAGCATAATTCCTTGAGTGGTTTAGGACCTTTGAACACCCAATGGCACCACTTCCATGAGTTTACATCCATAAACTCATGGGGGAAGTGGTACAGAAACCGTAAACACCCCTACGGGCCACCATTTGAGGAGTAAACTCCAATGTGAGGCCATACTCTCTTTATATGCAACCCTTGGTACTCCTAGCACTTGTAGCAAAGTGTTTTCATGCATTCGGATGTCCTTACTCGCATAATTAGTTATTAAATGACTAATTAGATATTTAAATGTATCATTACATGTTAAATAGGATTCACGTGTGTGGCCAAGTCCTCACTTGACACTTAGCATCCTGTACCATCCATTCATCTGAATCACCCACGTCAGGTGAGTTCATACCCCTGAATTAACCTTTTTAAATGATTTTAAATGCTTTTCTGGGGGGAATACAAGTTGAACTATAGAGTTATTATATCAATCACATGTGATTAATAACTGTATAGCAAATAGATTTTTGCATGTTAAACTGCTTTATCCAGCTAAAGGTTTTCAAATCTTGTTTTTATAAACTGACATCAAGTCATAAATTATTGTTGATAGATTTTCCAAAGGTTTTACCAAAACTTCTTTTATGCTTTTATATTGTAAAATGCATGCCTATATATGTATAGTTATATAAGAAATGTTGAAGGACTTAGTAAGGCTAACTCGCTTTAATTCCTTTTCCTTGTTTGGATGTGGCTTTAGGGTGTCGGTTGTCCGTCCGAAGGTCATTTAAATATTAGTTATATATATCATGTATACGTATGTAGTCATAAAAGTTCTATCAACCAGATCATCATCCTTTGGGTAGCAAAGGCATCTAGATAACTTTTCAAGTAAACTATAATAGGTATAGTTTAGAAACCAACCATAACTTTCATGAAGGGGAACCTAGTTATATCTATATTCTAAACACTTATACTTTTTAATAAAGATAAAGGTTATAGAAATCAAAACACGAGATACATCCTCATGACGCGGATTCCACCGTTGTCAAGTTGGTAACCAGAGTCTACTAGAGGGAGAGCGGGCATTGTGTGTATAGATCTATACGGGACAGACACTCCCACATCCTGACTGCTAGCTACAGTCCCGGCCGACCAAGCCAAGGGGTGACAAATGTCACATTCATTCCGACGCCAGCAGGTCGTCAAGTATTCGATCGTCAATCAGTATGGTTACGAGTATCTTTACATTTACCTTATAATTCATGGCTTTAAGGTAAGAAGTATTATCACAGTATTTTCTATATATGAAACCATCATGATATATTTCCCTAGTTATATACTAGGCCACATTTTAAACCGTTAAACTAATCTACATAAGATTAAAGGCTATTTTAGACTCTCCGAGGCGTATTGTTCACTTAATACTTCTTGGAGTCTGTATTTTATTCTTTTAGACCCTCCAAGGCGTGTTGTTCATTCAACACCACCCTGGGGTCTGTATTTGATCCTTTTAGACTTTGCTAGGCGTGTTGTTCATTCAATACCACCTGGAGTCTGTATTTATTTACCCTTTTTAGACTTTGCAAGGCGTCCCGCCTGGAGTCTATATTTTGTTTACTTTTAGACTTTGCTAGGTGTGTTGTTCATTTAATACCACCTGGAGTCTGTATTTATTTACCCTTTTTAGACTTTACGAGGCGTCCCGCCTGGAGTCTATGTTTTGTTTACTTTTAGACTTTGCTAGGCGTGTTGTTCATTCAATACCACTTAGAGTCTGTATTTATTTACCCTTTTTAGACTTTGTGAGGCGTCCCGCCTGGAGTCTATGTTTTGTTTACCTTTATACTTTGCTAGGCGTGTTGTTCATTCAATACTACCCGAAGTCTATGTTTTATTTACTTTTAGCCAGCAGTGTTACTGCTGAGGTAAAAATATTATTTTCCCTATTACTTGTGAATATGATTTTCTCACATATTCTTTAAAGTATAAGTCATATTTTGATAATGATAGTACCTTTAAGGGGAAAATGTTTCTTAAACATAAAACATATGGGTCTTGGTAGAAGACTGCTTTTAATAGAGATACTCCTTGGTTTAAACATAAAACAATTAGGTCTTGGTAGAAGACTACTTTTATTAGAAAATAAGGATTTTCTGGAAGGGATTCTAATACTTTGTAAACTCAAATCACCATCATTGTGTGAGATTATTTTTGAAGTAAAACATGTATTTATACCAATGTCATTAAAAACTTATGAACTCACCAGCATTTAAAAATGCTGATACTCGCTTTCAAAATAACTTGTATTCTCAAGTCATCCGTAGACAGTTACACTCCGGGAGCTTTTGTGAATACAGCCTTGTACCGAGCTGCATTATATGTTTTTCTCTGTATTTACTTTGATGTTGTTGCTAAATGTAACCTATGTAAAATTATTACTATTAATGCAATGGTTGTTGTACTTTGATTACTATAATGTATATGTTGGGATACTTGACATGACGTCCTCCAACCTAGAACGCTTCCACCGTTACGGTTTTGGGGTGTGACAACTGCCTTCCTTTCAAAGGACCCACACTCCTTCCAGAGCTACATACCTTTCCTTTCCAGGAAGTCTACTCAACAACCCTTACCGCACCTATAAGTGCCACTGAGCTAAACTCCACTCTACACTATCCATGTAGATCAACTGCTATTCTCGAACTCCCATGTACTCCGAATTTGATCACATAACTAACAAGGCCCACGCACGGCCTCTAGCCAACTCCATCATCATGATCAATACTTGGGGTCATACCATATCGATTACTATTGCATGGCAACATATCCACTCATTCTACGCATACAGATCTATTAACACATACATAGTCTTCAACATGACTGGACCGCCTTACCAGGCCTTCAGCCTATCCGGACCACTCTCAGAACCTTCAGCATGTCTGGACCGCCCTCCTGGGCCTTCAGCCTGTCTGGACCGTTCCTCGAGCCTTCGGTCTGACTGGTACGCCTTCCGTCCTTCAGTCTATCCTGACCGCTCAAAACTGTCGTACGTCACCCCGAACCATCCTTCCCGGGAATCTTTCCCATGCAGTCCGTTCTAGCCCTCTTGGGGTTCCGAACTCCAGTTCTGTTCCCGGAATCCTTTCCATGGCCTAAACCCAGACCTCACATCGGCCAACTACCTTTCCTGAAACCATGGTCTGTTCCCTGCCCCACTTGTCTATCACTTGCTCCAGTCATGCCACACTCTTAGCTAACAACACTGATAATTCTAAACAGCTAACCAACCCTGGATACTTATTGTTTTACCGGAGAATTTTCCAATTCTCCCCACTCAGTGTACCAACTACTTACTTCCGCTGACAAACCGGCATAACTCGATCGACCTTACTTGATAATGTTCCCCCTCTTCTCCCGGAACTAAATCCCTCCGGAGCGAGCAATCTCCACAGAACACTCTCCCGACATCGCACATCCCAAACTCCAAGGAAGTTCGAATCCCAACTGAACACTTCCCCCATCGCAGTTGCTATTCCTAGCAACGAGATCGTATATCCTATCTTATGATCACCTATCCTCTTGGATGCTAACCAACTACAACCCCTAACTACTAATATCCTCAATCATACCAAGGCGAACAGATTTACAATACCACACAAATAACAAGATAACAAGATGGAAACATACCCGCAGCTGCATCTGGCTCTGCCCCGACCTCCTCTACAATGAGCTGGAAAACACGACCGTGACCCCTCGGAGGCTGCGCTCCCCCTGACCCCTATCGGTACCATTTCTAGTCGTTCTTAGGGTTGTTAATTTTGGATTAGGTGTCTAAGCTCATAACTATTTTGGTATGTACTTGACTCGATTATGAGCATAGTCTTTTTGGGTTGCCTTCACCATAGCAACTTGATAGGATGACAAGAGGAGAGAGAGTAGAATTTATTATATGAATAAAATGTATTATATGAATAATAAATTGGTACTCGAAAATGGTTTTATTAATATATTACAAGTTTAATATATTATTTAGAAATCATATTATTTAATTGCTATTGATCAGAAATTAATTTGGTGATCAAAAAAGACTGATTAAATAAATGGAACTAATTTTGCAATTAACTGTTAGTTGCTAGTTGGGCTGATGGACTTCATAGAGTGGAGTGGACGAAATTTATGGGGAAACCCATAAGATTTCGTCCATGGTCTCTAAGGAAGGAGTTCATATGCTGCTTAAAGCTTAAGTAGTCATATTAGGGTTTCCATTTAAAAACCCTAGCAGCCACAAGTATAAATAGAACCCTTAATATAAGGACTTTGGCTCTATGCTTCCTGGTGTTGCCCTAGCCGATATCCCCCCCTCACCTAAGTCATCTTGTTGCTAGTGGTGTTTGTGACTCCATTAGAGGTGCAACGCTCGAGGCACTAAGCTTTCAAAGGTCAAGGATAATGAAGGAGGACTTGTTATTACTACATAACAAGAAAGGTAAGATCCAAATCCTAGTTTATATATTAATTTGATTGTTGTATGCTAATTCATAGGATCATTTCTTTGGTATTCAATGTTGTTTTGTTCATAGTAGAAAAACCTAGATCAAAGCAATTAGGTTTGCATGAACACCATAGAAATGATCTTATGCTCATAACCCATTAGCGGTATCAGAGACTAGGTCATTTTTCTAATGAATCGATGTAAAAATGAACCACCAAATATCAAGAAAATCGAAAATTTTGGTTTATGTATGACAGAATCGCCGAGTCCATGTATGGACTCGACGAGTTCCATAGTGGACTCAACGAGTCCAAGGGTCTGTTGCCGAATTTTTCGATTTTCCTGCCAGATTTTGCTGAGGATAATTGCCAAAACTCGTTTTTCTTGCCAAAATCCGATTTTTTATGTTTGGAATGGTTATCCTCATCAAAATTAATGGATTTGGTTAAATATGGATAATATAGGATTATTATTAGTCAAATATCTAACCTAGTAAGATTGAAAGGTTTCAATTTAAACCCTTTTAAGTTTTATAGTTTAAATTTGAACTTAAAAGTTTTAGTTTTTGAAATTTAAATAGTTAAACCCCAATGTTTTGAAAGGTTTCAAACCTGTCCACAAGTTTTGGAATTTAAAATTTTAATTAAAAGGTATTAATTTTGAAATATTAAATTCTAAGACCCTGGTATTTTGAAAAGTTCAAATTGCACCCTTATGGTTTTATTAAATTAATTAAGTGTTTAATTAAAGGAGATAAGTAATAAATTCATAATAATATGGTTTAAGTTAATTAAATTAAAAGTTTAACTTATTATTAGATTAAACCACATAGTATTTTAAAAAGTGTAAAATACACCCTTATACTATATAGAATTAAAAGTTTAATATTATATATGTATAAGTAAATAGTTAGTCTTACCGTTAGTAGGTTTGATTCACGAAGCTAGTCTCTAAGGGGTGTTTAAGGAAATTGCCTATAAAATGGTGATTGAATGAGTACCCACTCTTACCTACCACACTCTTGACTAGTGGAGGGTCGTTAGCCGAACGGGTAGGATAAGACTGTAACAGCCCGGATTTCCAGGTATCTTTATTATTATGATTTTGGTGTTTTGAGAGGGAACTCGGCGAGTTGGAGCTCAGACTCGCCGAGTAGGGTCGCGATTCTGGACGCGGGATTCGTCTGGACTCGGCGAGTCCAGGATATGGACTCGGCGAGTCCGCACTGTTTAATGAAACCCTAATTTCTCGGGTTTGGGACCTATTTAAAGGGCCTTATGGCCGTCATTTGTGCCCAACAGTCCATAGAGAGAAACCCTAGAGTGCTTTAGCGATTTGAGAGAGAAAGGAAGCATTTCTTGACCTTTGTGTGTTGTTTAGCAAAGAAGAGGGAGGTTCTAGCCAAGAGGAGGCAAAGGAGGTTGCTATTCTATGGATTTGAATCTTAGATCTTCGATCTAAAGGTATGATTTCGACTCATCTTCTATTTTGTGAAGTATATTTGGTTTTAAGGTTTCTTGTGACCTTTGTTGGGTTGATTTGATGGCCAAATAGTCCCTTGCTAGTGATGAGGCTTTGGATCTGGATCCATAGAGGTCCAGAGAGTCTCATTCATCAAGCTTTATGAAGAGCAATGGAGGTTATGACCTTGAATAGTGATATTTGTTGACAATCCTTCATATATGGTCATATAGAGGTTGTATGTACACCAAGTTTGGGGCTTTACGTGGTGAATCAGTCTAGGAAGGGCAGATCTATGAATTGATGGAACAGATCTGACCTTAGAAGCGAATTTGAGTGATTGCATGGCATGGACTCGCCGAGTCCGATGAGCAGACTCGGCGAGTAGCTTGAAGATTGCCTTGGATCGGCCAGTGAGTGGTCCAGTCGAGTCATGGGTTGACTCAGTGGGTCAGGGCGAGTTAGGGAAGGGTGGTCAAGTGGACTGAGTCGAGCTGGGACTCGCCGAGTTGTTCTTGAGACTCGGCGAGTTGAGTCGGGGTGGCCCCGCGATTCTTCCAGGTGGAACTCGTCGAGTCAGGGGGAGTACTCGAGAGAGTTGGTGAAAACGTCTAGACTCGCCGAGTTGCCCTTGTGCACTCGCCGAGTCCGGTCAAAGTTGACCGTTGACCGTTGACCAGAGTTGACCTGTGTTGACTTCTTAGGGATAGTCAACCTTAGAGATAAAAAGTGTTAATTAGAGACATATGATGTTATAGGAGGATTATAGCTCGGAGGATCGGGCACGAGGGATTTCAGGATTTATGAGTCATCGAGATACGCGAGGTGAGTCTTCTCACTATACTTCATCTTGAGTAGATAACCAGAGTTATGTGACAGAGTATTTGTATGTTATGTATGCTATATATTGTACTGCATTATTTCTATGTGATTGATGTTGTGCATGTTTACAGAGTTAGAACCAGAAGGTTCACAGAGTTAGAACCAGAGGGTTCACAGAGCAGGGTCCACGGACCTACAGAGTTATAGCCCCGAGTGGCTAAAATCTGTTGTGTGTGGTATTTTGGGGAACTCACTAAGCTTTGTGCTTACAGTGTTAGTGTTGTTGTTTCAGGTACTAGCGATGACCGTGGGAAGGCGCCGGCTTGATCCGTACACACGCATGGAATTTTGTTATACTTGTGATATTGGGATTTTGTGTAACGTGAATTGAGATGTAAACTTGATGTTTTATGAAAAGTTAATAGAAAATGTTTTAATAAATTGTGAAAAATTATTTTGAAATTCACGGTGTTACAATTTGGTATCAGAGCCTTGGTTTGAGGGATTCGAGTACACCTTCGGGCGTATTTGAACTCAAACTGAGGATTTGAGATGTATTTTCAAAAAGAGTAAAAGATTTTTGAAAAACGCAGAGCAAGAGATGTGTGTACGATCAGTCAGCACCCGAACGGTGATTTCCCAAAATACCTTTATATTATGTGATATTGATATTGATATGATGTATCTGCATGCTAGAGTAGGCTAGGTATTGCTATTAGGACTAGAGTGGCCTGATTTGTGATGCCTTAGCCTAGGGAGAGGTGAGCTGCTATGAGATGCTTGAGAGTGAGTAGGTAGCAGCGAGGGGTTTATGAGAGATCTATTAGAGAGTGGTTTTCGCATGATAGAGTACTTGGGACTTGGGATCCGAAGAGGAGGACTTGGCGTGTATTCTGGTGCGGTGTGGACAATAGTATTGGGCCCGTACTACCGAAAGCACCGGAGCGGTGTGCAGCCCAAGTAAGAATCTTTGGAATACCAAAAATCAAGGAGGAAAGAGTTGTCGAGTGTGAGTATGCTCATGTGGATTCTGATTTTCGTATGTTGTATTTCAGAGGTAGATCATGGTGAGGACACGTTTGATGAGCGTTATGCTGCTCTTTCTGAGGCTGCTGCTGCAACGGCTACCGCAGCGATTGTTGCTGCTAGGCCGCAAGGTGGTGATGCGTTGCTGTTCCGCGAGTTCAGCAACACAAAACCACCAGAGTTTGATGGGACTCAGGATCCGGTGGCAGCTATGAGGTGGATATCTGATATTGAGGGGTGTTTCTTCACTTGCTCAACTCCTGAGCATTTGAAGGTTCGGTTCGCGCTGAACCAGCTTCGCTTGAAAGCAAAGGACTGGTGGAAGTTTGTGACGGCGCATTATACGCCTGCTGAGCTTACGGCAGTGACCTGGGAGAGGTTCACTGTCATGTTCCGAGATGAGTACGTTCCCCAGGTGGAGAGGGAACGATTGGCACAGGAGTTTCTGACCCTCAAGCAGGGTACTGAGTCAGTTACAGCGATCACGAGGATGTTCCATGAGAGGGCGATGTTCTGCCCTGAGCACGTGTCCACTGAGCAGGCACGTATGAGCCGTCACTTGAGCATTCTAAGGCGGGATATTCGGGAGTTCGCTGCGAACTCCTCGTACCGGACATTTGCTGAGCTTCAGGCAAATGCCCGGAAGAGGGAGATTGAGCTTGAGACTCAGGCCAGGGAGGAGGCGGAGTCTCAGGGGAGGGATCGGCGACCGACACAGTCTCAGCCGGCAGCCAAGCGGGCCAAGCCCGCTGATCCCAAACCTGGGAGCCAGAAGGGCCGCACTTGAGGAAAGTGCGGCAAGGGTCATGATGGAGTCTGCCGAGCAGGATCTTGCTACAAATGTGGCAAGGAGGGGCATATGGCCAAGGACTGCCCCAAGGGGTTTGCAGTGTGTTTTCACTGCAACCAGACCGGACACTGGAAGGCCGAGTGTCCGCAGTTGCGCGAAGCATCTCAGGGATCTGCTCATGCCGCCATCAGAGCTACAGAGAGTCGGCCTGTGAAGGTCGAAGCGCCGAGAGCCCGAGGGAGAGATTTCCAGCTGACTGCGGAGGAGGTCCGCGCTGCGCCCGATGTTGTGGCTGGTATGTTTCCTTTCATGTATTTATTTTGATGTTGAGATATTATGCTTATATTATGTTATGCGTAGGTACTTTCCTTGTGAACTCTATACCTGCTTTAGTGTTATTTGACTCGGGTGCGAGTCAGTCTTTTGTATCTTTGGCCTTTAGTCAGCATATCAGTGTTAGCCGTGAGGCATTGAGTCGGCCTCTGAGAGTTTCAATAGCTGACGATAGAGTGATTTGTGCTACGGAGGTTCTCCGGGGATGTGTATTAGAGATTTTTGGTGTTGAGTTTCCGATTGATCTGATTCCTATTGCGATGGGTGATGTCTGTGTCATTGTGGGCATGGACTGGTTGAGCCGATTCGGCGCGGTTATCGACTGTGAGCGCCAGCTGGTGACCATACGAAGCCCTAGTGGGGGAGTTCTTTCAGTGTACGGCGAGGGTACACGTTCAGGATCAGCTTTTTGTTCGGCCGCTAGGGCGAGGCAGTGTCTACAGCAGGGCTGTAGGGGTTTTGTGGCGTATGTGATGGATACGCGGGTGGCTTCCGAGAGACCGAGTTCAGTTGAGGAGGTTCCGGTGGTGCGTGAGTTTCCAGATGTTTTTCCCGAGGAGTTACCGGGTGTGCCTCCTATGAGGCAAGTGGAGTTCAGTATTGATTTGATTCCGGGGGCCGCGCCTATCGCTAAGGTGCCTTATCATCTTGCACCTCCAGAGATGCAGGAGTTATCCTCGCAGCTTCAGGAGCTGCTGGGGAAGGGGTTTATTCGGCCGAGCAGCTCTCCGTGGGGAGCGCCTATCCTGTTCGTCAAGAAAAACGATGGTTCACACCGGATGTGCATTGACTACCGGGAGTTGAACAAGATGACGGTCAAGAACCGTTACCCGTTACCAAGGATCGACGATTTGTTCGATCAGTTGCAGGGAGCATCTTGGTTCTCCAAGATCGATTTGAGGTCTGGGTATCATCAGGTGAGAGTGCAGGATGAGGACGTCCAGAAGATAGCATTCAGGACGCGGTATGGGCATTATGAGTTTGTGGTGATGCCTTTTGGACTCACCAATGCCCCGACTGTGTTCATGGATCTCATGAACAGGGTATGCAGGCCGATGTTGGATCGTCGATGATTGTATTTATCGATGACATTCTAGTATATTCGAGATCTAGAGAGCAGCATGAGGAGCATTTGAGGGAGGTCCTTGGGGTTTTGAGATCGGAGAAGCTTTACGCAAAGTTCTCCAAGTGTGATTTCTGGTTGCGAGAGGTCCAGTTCCTAGGACATCTTGTTAACCAGGAAGGGATTCTGGTCGATCCGGCCAAGGTTGAGGCGGTGATGAGTTGGGAGGTGCCGAAGTCACCATCTGAGATCAGGAGTTTCCTTGGGTTGGCAGGGTATTATCGGAGATTTATCAAGGATTTCTCCAAGATCGCAGTGCCACTCACCATATTGACCCGAAAGGGTGTCGCATTCTCATGGGGTCCCGAGCAGCAGACCTCCTTTGAGACACTTCGCCAAAGGTTGTGCGAAGCCCCGGTATTAGCTCTCCCGGAAGGGATGGAGGATTTTGTGGTATATTGTGATGCATCGATTTTGGGGGTGGGTGCGGTGTTGATGCAGAGGGGTCATGTGATATCATATGCATCGAGGTAGCTGAAGCCTCATGAGACGAGATATCCCACGCATGATCTAGAGTTGGGGGTAGTAGTGTTCGCTCTCAAGATTTGGCGTCACTACTTGTATGGGGTTCGATGTACGATATACACGGACCATAAGAGTTTGAAGTACTTGATGGATCAGCCCAACCTAAATATGCGTCAGAGAAGGTGGTTGGATGTGGTCAAGGATTATGATTGTGAGATCATCTACCACCCAGGCAAGGCTAATGTGGTAGCCGATGCGTTGAGCCGCTGGGCGGAGAACACTCCACTGCGAGATGTATGTTTGAGATTGACCGTGATAGCTCCGGTATTGGATGCCATTCGTGGGGCACAGGCCGAGGCTGTGCGACCGGAGATGCAGAAGAGGGAACGGGTCGTTGGTTTGGTTTCAGAGTTCGTTACGGATGGTCGAGGGCTTATGACTTTTCAGGGTCGGATTTGGGTACCGTTTGTGGGCGGTACGCGTGCTACTTTGATGGAGGAGGCTCATCGGTCAAAATTTGCGATCCATCTGGGGGCCACGAAGATGTATTTGGATTTGAGGAAAGAGTATTGGTGGCCCTGTATGAAGAGGGACGTAGCCTGGTTTGTTGAGAGGTGTTTGACCTGCCGCAGGGTTAAGGCCGAGCACTAGAGACCGCATGGAAAGTTACAGCCATTGGAGGTTCCCGAATGGAAGTGGGAACAGATCACTATGGATTTCATCACCAAATTGCCGAGGACTGCCAGGGGAGTTGATGCAATTTGGGTGATTGTGGACAGGTTGACGAAGAGCGCTCACTTCCTTGCCATCAGTGAGAGTTCTTCAGCGGAGAAGTTGGCGGAGATATATGTGAGGGAAGTAGTATCTCGGCATGGGGTGCCGATCTCGACTGTTTTGGATCGTGATGTGCGTTTCACTTCCAGATTCTGGAAGAAATTTCATGAGGAGTTGGGTACTAGATTGCATTTTAGTATCACATATCATCCCCAGACAGACGGCCAGAGTGAGCGGACGATCCAGACGCTTGAGGACATGCTTCGAGCATGTGTGTTAGATTTCAGGGGTAGCTGGGATGTGTATTTACCCTTGGCAGAGTTTTCCTACAACAACAGCCATCATTCGAGCATTGGTATGCCACCCTTTGAGCTGTTGTATGGTAGGAGGTGTCGGACCCCCATTTGTTGGGGAGAGGTTGGGCAGAGAGTGATGGGCAGTACAAAGATCGTGCTTCAGACGACAGAACAGATTCAGTAGGTCAGACAGAGGTTATTGACCGCCCAGAGCCGACCGAAGAGTTATGCAGACAGACGCCGGTCCGAGCTTGAGTTTCAGGTCGGCGACTTCGTTCTCCTGAAGGTCTCTCCTTGGAAAGGAGTGATTCGATTCAGGAAGAGGGGCAAGTTGGGACCCCGGTATATTGGGCCATTTCGTGTGATAGCGAGGGTAGGTCGGGTAGCCTATCGTTTGGAGTTGCCAGCAGAGTTGGGGCAGATCCATGACACTTTTCATGTGTCGCAATTGAGGAGGTGTATAGCCGATGAGTCGGCAGTGGTTCCATTAGAGGATATTCAGGTGGATGCGAGCCTGAATTATGCCGAGAGGCCAATGGCCATCAGGGATCGGAAGATCAAGATTCTGAGGAACAAGGAGGTACCTCTGGTGTTGGTTCAGTGGCAACACCGGAAGGGATCGGAGATGACCTGGGAGCCGGAGCGCGAGATACGAGAGCAGCATCCGGAGCTATTTTCAGAGCGAGACTTCGAGGGCGAAGTCTAGTTCTAGTGGGGGAGAATTGTAACAGCCCGGATTTCCAGGTATCTTTATTATTATGATTTTGGTGTTTTGAGAGGGAACTCGGCGAGTTGGAGCTCAGACTCGCCGAGTAGGGTCGCGATTCTGGACGCGGGATTCGTCTGGACTCGGCGAGTCCGCACTGTTTAATGAAACCCTAATTTCTCGGGTTTGGGACCTATTTAAAGGGCCTTATGGCCGTCATTTGTGCCCAACAGTCCATAGAGAGAAACCCTAGAGTGCTTTAGCGATTTGAGAGAGAAAGGAAGCATTTCTTGACCTTTGTGTGTTGTTTAGCAAAGAAGAGGGAGGTTCTAGCCAAGAGGAGGCAAAGGAGGTTGCTATTCTATGGATTTGAATCTTAGATCTTCGATCTAAAGGTATGATTTCGGCTCATCTTCTATTTTGTGAAGTATATTTGGTTTTAAGGTTTCTTGTGACCTTTGTTGGGTTGATTTGATGGCCAAATAGTCCCTTGCTAGTGATAAGGCTTTGGATCTGGATCCATAGAGGTCCAGAGAGTCTCATTCATCAAGCTTTATGAAGAGCAATGGAGGTTATGACCTTGAATAGTGATATTTGTTGACAATCCTTCATATATGGTCATATAGAGGTTGTATGTACACCAAGTTTGGGGCTTTACGTGGTGAATCAGTCTAGGAAGGGCAGATCTATGAATTGATGGAACAGATCTGACCTTAGAAGCGAATTTGAGTGATTGCATGGCATGGACTCGCCGAGTCCGATGAGCAGACTCGGCGAGTAGCTTGAAGATTGCCTTGGATCGGCCAGTGAGTGGTCCAGTCGAGTCATGGGTTGACTCAGTGGGTCAGGGCGAGTTAGGGAAGGGTGGTCAAGTGGACTGAGTCGAGCTGGGACTCGCCGAGTTGTTCTTGAGACTCGGCGAGTTGAGTCGGGGTGGCCCCGCGATTCTTCCAGGTGGAACTCGTCGAGTCAGGGGGAGTACTCGAGAGAGTTGGTGAAAACGTCTAGACTCGCCGAGTTGCCCTTGTGCACTCGCCGAGTCCGGTCAAAGTTGACCGTTGACCGTTGACCAGAGTTGACCTGTGTTGACTTCTTAGGGATAGTCAACCTTAGAGATAAAAAGTGTTAATTAGAGGGACGCCTCTCCGTACTCAATCATGGTCTACAGGCCTGAAACCCATAGCGTCCAATCTCTACCTCATCGGTCATAACCGGATAACAAAATAGCCACAAGCATCATCCACTACGAACCATGGTACTCATCCCATGACATCCCTCCTCAACATGCTTCGGTGTATGGTACCTGAACCATAGCACCACTCCTCAATCTGCTCCAATGTATAGCACTCGGACCACACATCTATCTCAATCTGTTCCGATGTATGGTGCCCGGACCATAACATCACTCTGTATCCGCTCCGATGTATGGTATCCGAACCATAACATCACCCCTCAATCTGTTCCTTAGGACCTTCAGAATGCCCCCTGTATCCAGTATGGGTCCTCTGCTTTCAGTAGTACGGGCCCATACTACCTGCCACATCTACCCATACTTTCCACACGGACCATCCCAGAGTTCCTAAGTAGCT
The DNA here is from genome assembly GCF_002870075.4 of Lactuca sativa. Classification (NCBI taxonomy): domain Eukaryota; kingdom Viridiplantae; phylum Streptophyta; class Magnoliopsida; order Asterales; family Asteraceae; genus Lactuca; species Lactuca sativa. The sequence continues at coordinate 191,047,853 of NC_056624.2, forward strand.
GATAAACCTGCTCTTTCACCCATCTCATCGCGCGTGCTCGCTTTCCAGCGAAATCTTCTACTCTACCCGCGCACTCATCTGACTAGGTTTACTCCCTAGTCCCTTCCGCTGTCCTCCCACTTCTTTGCTATCAGCTGCTGAAGAGTTCCTAATGATGCCAGCCCTCTACCTCCTGAGTATCGTCATACTCACTTAGTAGCTGACTCCCATCATCGACAACTCCACAAAGCACAAAGCAAGCAGCATTCGAGCATTGAAGCATACATAGGACTCCCCATCTGTGGTAGCTCCACCTTCTCGGCTCATCCTCGGAAGTACCTCTGTACCCCGTAGCTTTACCCCTTGTGCGTTCTAACTAGATACTCTCACTCATCACATACACACAAAAGCATAACGCACATATAACAGCAAACCCTAGACTAAGGCATCACAAATCAGGCCACTCTAGTCCTAAGATATGAAATACCTAGTCTGTCTCTTGCATGCAATAATATCTCATAAAGTGCATAATAGATATTTCATATTACAAAAGTAAGGGTATTTTGGGAAATCACCGTTTGGCTCTGGCTGATTGTACACACTGTTCTTTCTTGCTTTCTCTTTGAACTCTTATTCACTTTTAGAAAACTATTTATTTGAAAACCTTTTTTTTTATTCCTCAGTTTGAGTCCAGACTCACCCGTAGGCGCGTCTGAATCCCTCAAACCAAGGCTCTGATACCAATTGTAACACCATGATTTTCAAAGCAAAATTTTTCATTTAAATAATCAATTTAATATTAAAACACTTGTTTAAAATCTTATTCATATTCGAATTACAAAACATAGTTCCATTTCCATTTGAATAGACAACCAGGATCCTCCAAAATACAACTCTTTCCTCGGTGTGTACAATCGAGCCGATGCCATTCCGCGTTACTGAAAGAACCTGAAACAACATAACATAAATACTGTAAGCACGAAGCTTAGTGAGTTCCCCAATATACACTTACGCACATACGCCTTTCCAGGCCCGACCTTCCGGTCCATGTGTCTCAGGGGACTTCCGTCCCTGCTGGGTAAACCTTCCGGCCTTACCCACGCCGACCTTTCGGTCCATCACACAACATATCGCCTTCCGGCCCATAACATATTGCCTTCCGGCCCATAATATAATCGCCTTCCGGCCCATAACATACATAGCACATATAACAATAACTTACCACATATAGCATACATATCACATATCATATCCGACCTTCCGGTCACACAGTCAACCCTTCCGGGTACAGTATAGTGAGAAGACTCACCTCGCGGACACTGGAAGATAGCAACTCCTGAAATCTCTTGCACTTGATCCTCCGAGCTACAAGCTCCCTGTCTCATCATATATCTCTTTTTAATACTTCTATCTTCCACGTTAACTGACCCTAAAACGTTACACACAGGTCAACTCGGGTCAATGGCCATCTCGACTGGACTCGGCGAGTACCCTGGCGACTCGGCGAGTCTAGTCGTCCTCACCAATTCCTGCATGATCCCTTTCTACTCGTCGAGTATCCCTCTTGACTCGACGAGGTCCTCGTGGAAGAATCGCGGGGCCACCCCGACTCTACTCGCCGAGCCTGAAGAACAAACCCGGCGAGTCTCAGTGAATCTTCAAGCTACTCGCCGAGTCTGATCATCCGACTCGGCGAGTCTACGCCATGCAGTCGATCGAACTACTTCCTGAGATACATATATTCTCGAATATACAAACATGGGACCTTCTGGACCTCTAAGGGTCCTAATACAGGGTTATAAACGTTGAATAACAACACAACAATCCATCTAGACTCCAAATGGGTTCCATAAACCCTAAATCTATATACACATCAATCACAGGAGAATGTAATCCGAATTATTACCTGAATGATGTACCTTCCATGTCCCCAAACTTCAGAACTCGAACTCCCTGCAGTTCCTTTAGCTAAAACCCTTCTCCTCCTTGCACAACAATTCCTTCAAGGTCACCAATGGCCTTCAAGCTTGCTCTAGCCGCCCCAGTCGCCTAGGGTTCTCCCCAATCGATCAAAAGTCGTGAAATGACGGCATAATAACCCTTATATACGACCCAATACTGAACGGCTAGGGTTTCCGCTGAACAGCGTCGACTCGCCGAGTCCATATCTGGACTCGTCGAGTCCAGTCGTGAACCCGCGACCAAACCTGCGACCCTACTCGGCGAGTCTGGCTCCAACTCGTCGAGTCTCCCCTTTAAAACACCCCCAAAATGCAATTTAACAATACTTGAGATTTTGGGCTGTTACAATTCTCCCCCACTAGAATTAGACTTCGCCCTCGAAGTCTCACTCTGAAAATAGCTCTGGCTGCTGCTCCCGCATCTCACGTTTCGGCTTCCCTAGACACTACCGATCTCTTCCGAGGCCGCCACTGAACCAATACCAGAGGTACCTCCTTGTTCCTCAGAACCTGGATCTTCCGATCTCCGACGGCCACTGGCCTCTCGGCGTAACACAGGCTCGCATCCACCTAATCGTTCTCTAGTAGAACCACTGCTGACTCATCTGCTATACACCTCTGCAATTGCGACACATACAAGCGTCATGGATCCGTCCCAATTTCGTTGGCAGCTCCAAACGGTAGGCCACCCTTCCTGCCTTCGCACCTTCACGAAAAGACCCAACATACCGGGGCCCCCCATTTACCCCTCTTCCTAAATCGAAACACCCCGTCAGAAATACGAAGCCGCCGACCTGAATCACATGCTCGCAACGGCGTCTGCCTGCATAACTTTCCTGTTAACTCTAGACGATCACTAACTCCCTTTAACCTGCTGAGTCTGCTCTGTCAACTAAAGCACGAACTCTGAACTGCTCATCACTCTCTGTAATCGGAAATTACCCAAGATGCACTCTGCTCCAAATCTCAACGATCACTCAACCCATAAGGGTTAGGAAACCCTGAACCACCGGATCCCCGATCCAAAGCCCACTTTGCCCATTCCGGACCGACTGAGAGATCCATTCTCCCTCTCAGATCAACTCTCACAAGTTCCCTCTTGCCATCACATACACATACTGAACTAGTCCCAATACTCGCAGGTTGAAAAACCCGATACACTGATGATATCCTCGAACATCTCCCAAGACGAACCACTAATATCCGTCCTATACCCTGATCAGAATCACACTGAGAATTCAAGATTCTCTATTCCCTTGCATCCTTTCTGAGTCTCGTCAGTCATCCCAACCCGGATGGGTTCCTACTTCACTGCCGCAAACACGATGCTCGAAACCATACTTGAAATACTCTAACCATAACTCTGCTCTGCAACTTTCACTTTCGTGAACTTGCACCCCTTCGGAGTTACACGCCTTCCTCTTTTCCTTTTTCCAAGGAACCCTCTTGGCCATATTGCCACTCCAACCGGTGCCACGGTGCTCGTCCCAAGCGACACCACCCTTTTTGCGTAACCGCTATCCACATACTCTGGTTCTCATTGCAGGGGCTCTCAATCTCATGCACTCTCTCCACTCATCAAAATGACTGCCTCAGCTAAACAAGATCGCCAATCCCGGGGCCTGACCTTCCAATGTAATCACACTGCACATACACCATCCGTAATCTCAAACTGATCCAGCAATACCAACAGAGTCTCCAGCATGACTGGACCGACTCTCATAACACATACTAGCCACTCGAGGCTATATCTCTGTGGGTCCGTACACCCAACTCTGCGAACCCTCAGGTTCGAACTCTGGGAACCTTCCGGTTCCAACTCTAGAAACATGCACAACATAAATCCCGTGGGATTAACGCAGTACAACCCATCACGTACCTCAACATACCAATACTCTGATCGCATAACCCCGGTTACTTACTCAAGCTTGATCCCGGCCTTCTCTCAGGCCTCCACAGTCAAATGTCCTAGGTCTGTATCCCGCCCCGCATACCCGACACTCGCTCTCGTCGGCCTATACTCTGCGCTGACAACCACTGCTGAATCCCAACAGCTAAGCGCCCTCCCATACTCATCGATTTCCCGGAGAATTTTCTAATTCTCCCCCACTAAAGCACTGACTAACTGCCACCGATCGTCATTAACGACCTTACAGAACAATCATGTACAAAGAGAACAATTACACACTGACTGCTTCCCACAAGCACAAGCAACCCTCAGCAAAACACACCTCCTCCCTGATCAACCCACTCACAAGAATCTAGTCCTTCAATCATCCATTCCACGACTGTAGATGCTACCCGACAATCAACCCAGTGCCGCATCTCCCCCAACAACCCCCACGAACGATAACCAAAGGAATCCTCGACAATAACCCATAACCAAACCCACAATCTGCCCAAAGGATGAACACCACATCGAAAACCGCACAAGACTACTGACACTAAAACACCAATTATAACCATACCCAACCATCAGGGAACAACGAATGCCAAAGCGAAAACCTGAAGTACCAAACCATAACCATGCCAGACCCGCGAAACAACGAATACCGCATCGAAATCCATACAAGATACCAGCACAAACCATACGCCAAATCCATGCAAGACAATTAAGACATCATGAAAGCATCATACCCGCAGCTGCCTCCGGCACTGCTCCGTCTCCCTCGGTCGCACGCAGATAAACGCGACCCTGAGCCCTCTGGGGCTCCGCTCCATCCTGTCCTCCTCAAATCCCGAATTGGCACTGACTGTCAACAATCCCGTGCACAGTGCCTCTCCTTTCCGCACTTGCGGCATGCACCACCGGACCCGCAAGCTCCGATGTAACCCCTTCTTACTCGATCATCGACACCTATGGTCTCATGATTTCCTACTGCATCCCTATACTCCACTTATTACTACTCTTGACAATTCTTGCTTTCTTACATACTGTACCCGGTTCTCCCCCACTAGGGTTCGAACCAACACCAATCAGTATACAATCAACCCACGACTATCTTTTACCAGCGAAATCGTACCTGCCCCAGAAAAGTGCTGTGCAACACCCGATAGTCCCTCCCCTTATGAAGTCAATCAATCCCCTATACTCTGAACCTCTAGCTAACTCTCCAAGAACTTCTCATCACGGCTGCCTCTAATCGTTCCAAATCCCATACTGATCTAATACTAAGCACCTGCACTGCTCGATAACATATCTGGCTCGCAGACTGCACCGCAGCATCATCGTTCCTCTCATCTCAGCTCATCACCCCGTATCCAACGCCGGATTTGTCCCAAGAACAGGGACTTACTCTCAACATAGACGACAACTCTCCGCACTGCAAAACTCGTCTGAACTCTTCACTGCTACCACTATAACCCAACCTGTTATTCTCAATTAGGTGTGGTGTGGTTCTCGACTACCTCAGCCCCAACTGACTGTCTGTTCACGGTAAATCTCTGTCTCGCGGTACACCCGCTACCTGATGCTCTGAGGGAAGTCATTATCGATAACTACCTGCAAGGTGTACTCCCAAATCCAGAACTGAAACACCAGACCTCTCGCGTCTTGCACACGAGCATAAATGACACTACCCACCCAAAAGGTGACCTCTCCTCTGTCGTCTGATTGCTCGACTCAACTGAAATTCTCCCCTGTCTTTGACTTTTACCAAAATACTCTGATAGGCACTTGCCTTTCCCCTCGAGGGACGCCTCTCCGTACTCAATCATGGTCTACAGGCCTGAAACCCATAGCGTCCAATCTCTACCTCATCGGTCATAACCGGATAACAAAATAGCCACAAGCATCATCCACTACGAACCATGGTACTCATCCCATGACATCCCTCCTCAACATGCTTCGGTGTATGGTACCTGAACCATAGCACCACTCCTCAATCTGCTCCAATGTATAGCACTCGGACCACACATCTATCTCAATCTGTTCCGATGTATGGTGCCCGGACCATAACATCACTCTGTATCCGCTCCGATGTATGGTATCCGAACCATAACATCACCCCTCAATCTGTTCCTTAGGACCTTCAGAATGCCCCCTGTATCCAGTATGGGTCCTCTGCTTTCAGTAGTACGGGCCCATACTACCTGCCACATCTACCCATACTTTCCACACGGACCATCCCAGAGTTCCTAAGTAGCTGATAAACCTGCACTTTCACCCATCTCATCGCGCGTGCTCGCTTTCCAGCGAAATCTTCTACTCTACCCGCGCACTCATCTGACTAGGTTTACTCCCTAGTCCCTTCCGCTGTCCTCCCACTTCTTTGCTATCAGCTGCTGAAGAGTTCCTAATGATGCCAGCCCTCTACCTCCTGAGTATCGTCATACTCACTTAGTAGCTGACTCCCATCATCGACAACTCCACAAAGCACAAAGCAAGCAGCATTCGAGCATTGAAGCATACATAGGACTCCCCATCTGTGGTAGCTCCACCTTCTCGGCTCATCCTCGGAAGTACCTCTGTACCCCGTAGCTTTACCCCTTGTGCGTTCTAACTAGATACTCTCACTCATCACATACACACAAAAGCATAACGCACATATAACAGCAAACCCTAGACTAAGGCATCACAAATCAGGCCACTCTAGTCCTAAGATATGAAATACCTAGTCTGTCTCTTGCATGCAATAATATCTCATAAAGTGCATAATAGATATTTCATATTACAAAAGTAAGGGTATTTTGGGAAATCACCGTTTGGCTCTGGCTGATTGTACACACTGTTCTTTCTTGCTTTCTCTTTGAACTCTTATTCACTTTTAGAAAACTATTTATTTGAAAACCTTTTTTTTTATTCCTCAGTTTGAGTCCAGACTCACCCGTAGGCGCGTCTGAATCCCTCAAACCAAGGCTCTGATACCAATTGTAACACCATGATTTTCAAAGCAAAATTTTTCATTTAAATAATCAATTTAATATTAAAACACTTGTTTAAAATCTTATTCATATTCGAATTACAAAACATAGCTCCATTTCCATTTGAATAGACAACCAGGATCCTCCAAAATACAACTCTTTCCTCGGTGTGTACAATCGAGCCGATGCCATTCCGCGTTACTGAAAGAACCTGAAACAACATAACATAAATACTGTAAGCACGAAGCTTAGTGAGTTCCCCAATATACACTTACGCACATACGCCTTTCCAGGCCCGACCTTCCGGTCCATGTGTCTCAGGGGACTTCCGTCCCTGCTGGGTAAACCTTCCGGCCTTACCCACGCCGACCTTTCGGTCCATCACACAACATATCGCCTTCCGGCCCATAACATATTGCCTTCCGGCCCATAATATAATCGCCTTCCGGCCCATAACATACATAGCACATATAACAATAACTTACCACATATAGCATACATATCACATATCATATCCGACCTTCCGGTCACACAGTCAACCCTTCCGGGTACAGTATAGTGAGAAGACTCACCTCGCGGACACTGGAAGATAGCAACTCCTGAAATCTCTTGCACTTGATCCTCCGAGCTACAAGCTCCCTGTCTCATCATATATCTCTTTTTAATACTTCTATCTTCCACGTTAACTGACCCTAAAACGTTACACACAGGTCAACTCGGGTCAATGGCCATCTCGACTGGACTCGGCGAGTACCCTGGCGACTCGGCGAGTCTAGTCGTCCTCACCAATTCCTGCATGATCCCTTTCTACTCGTCGAGTATCCCTCTTGACTCGACGAGGTCCTCGTGGAAGAATCGCGGGGCCACCCCGACTCTACTCGCCGAGCCTGAAGAACAAACCCGGCGAGTCTCAGTGAATCTTCAAGCTACTCGCCGAGTCTGATCATCCGACTCGGCGAGTCTACGCCATGCAGTCGATCGAACTACTTCCTGAGATACATATATTCTCGAATATACAAACATGGGACCTTTTGGACCTCTAAGGGTCCTAATACAGGGTTATAAACGTTGAATAACAAAACAACAATCCATCTAGACTCCAAATGGGTTCCATAAACCCTAAATCTATATACACATCAATCACAGGAGAATGTAATCCGAATTATTACCTGAATGATGTACCTTCCATGTCCCCAAACTTCAGAACTCGAACTCCCTGCAGTTCCTTTAGCTAAAACCCTTCTCCTCCTTGCACAACAATTCCTTCAAGGTCACCAATGGCCTTCAAGCTTGCTCTAGCCGCCCCAGTCGCCTAGGGTTCTCCCCAATCGATCAAAAGTCGTGAAATGACGGCATAATAACCCTTATATACGACCCAATACTGAACGGCTAGGGTTTCCGCTGAACAGCGTCGACTCGCCGAGTCCATATCTGGACTCGTCGAGTCCAGTCGTGAACCCGCGACCAAACCTGCGACCCTACTCGGCGAGTCTGGCTCCAACTCGTCGAGTCTCCCCTTTAAAACACCCCCAAAATGCAATTTAACAATACTTGAGATTTTGGGCTGTTACAATTCTCCCCCACTAGAATTAGACTTCGCCCTCGAAGTCTCACTCTGAAAATAGCTCTGGCTGCTGCTCCCGCATCTCACGTTTCGGCTTCCCTAGACACTACCGATCTCTTCCGAGGCCGCCACTGAACCAATACCAGAGGTACCTCCTTGTTCCTCAGAACCTGGATCTTCCGATCTCCGACGGCCACTGGCCTCTCGGCGTAACACAGGCTCGCATCCACCTAATCGTTCTCTAGTAGAACCACTGCTGACTCATCTGCTATACACCTCTGCAATTGCGACACATACAAGCGTCATGGATCCGTCCCAATTTCGTTGGCAGCTCCAAACGGTAGGCCACCCTTCCTGCCTTCGCACCTTCACGAAAAGACCCAACATACCGGGGCCCCCCATTTACCCCTCTTCCTAAATCGAAACACCCCGTCAGAAATACGAAGCCGCCGACCTGAATCACATGCTCGCAACGGCGTCTGCCTGCATAACTTTCCTGTTAACTCTAGACGATCACTAACTCCCTTTAACCTGCTGAGTCTGCTCTGTCAACTAAAGCACGAACTCTGAACTGCTCATCACTCTCTGTAATCGGAAATTACCCAAGATGCACTCTGCTCCAAATCTCAACGATCACTCAACCCATAAGGGTTAGGAAACCCTGAACCACCGGATCCCCGATCCAAAGCCCACTTTGCCCATTCCGGACCGACTGAGAGATCCATTCTCCCTCTCAGATCAACTCTCACAAGTTCCCTCTTGCCATCACATACACATACTGAACTAGTCCCAATACTCGCAGGTTGAAAAACCCGATACACTGATGATATCCTCGAACATCTCCCAAGACGAACCACTAATATCCGTCCTATACCCTGATCAGAATCACACTGAGAATTCAAGATTCTCTATTCCCTTGCATCCTTTCTGAGTCTCGTCAGTCATCCCAACCCGGATGGGTTCCTACTTCACTGCCGCAAACACGATGCTCGAAACCATACTTGAAATACTCTAACCATAACTCTGCTCTGCAACTTTCACTTTCGTGAACTTGCACCCCTTCGGAGTTACACACCTTCCTCTTTTCCTTTTTCCAAGGAACCCTCTTGGCCATATTGCCACTCCAACCGGTGCCACGGTGCTCGTCCCAAGCGACACCACCCTTTTTGCGTAACCGCTATCCACATACTCTGGTTCTCATTGCAGGGGCTCTCAATCTCATGCACTCTCTCCACTCATCAAAATGACTGCCTCAGCTAAACAAGATCGCCAATCCCGGGGCCTGACCTTCCAATGTAATCACACTGCACATACACCATCCGTAATCTCAAACTGATCCAGCAATACCAACAGAGTCTCCAGCATGACTGGACCGACTCTCATAACACATACTAGCCACTCGAGGCTATATCTCTGTGGGTCCGTACACCCAACTCTGCGAACCCTCAGGTTCGAACTCTGGGAACCTTCCGGTTCCAACTCTAGAAACATGCACAACATAAATCCCGTGGGATTAACGCAGTACAACCCATCACGTACCTCAACATACCAATACTCTGATCGCATAACCCCGGTTACTTACTCAAGCTTGATCCCGGCCTTCTCTCAGGCCTCCACAGTCAAATGTCCTAGGTCTGTATCCCGCCCCGCATACCCGACACTCGCTCTCGTCGGCCTATACTCTGCGCTGACAACCACTGCTGAATCCCAACAGCTAAGCGCCCTCCCATACTCATCGATTTCCCGGAGAATTTTCTAATTCTCCCCCACTAAAGCACTGACTAACTGCCACCGATCGTCATTAACGACCTTACAGAACAATCATGTACAAAGAGAACAATTACACACTGACTGCTTCCCACAAGCACAAGCAACCCTCAGCAAAACACACCTCCTCCCTGATCAACCCACTCACAAGAATCTAGTCCTTCAATCATCCATTCCACGACTGTAGATGCTACCCGACAATCAACCCAGTGCCGCATCTCCCCCAACAACCCCCACGAACGATAACCAAAGGAATCCTCGACAATAACCCATAACCAAACCCACAATCTGCCCAAAGGATGAACACCACATCGAAAACCGCACAAGACTACTGACACTAAAACACCAATTATAACCATACCCAACCATCAGGGAACAACGAATGCCAAAGCGAAAACCTGAAGTACCAAACCATAACCATGCCAGACCCGCGAAACAACGAATACCGCATCGAAATCCATACAAGATACCAGCACAAACCATACGCCAAATCCATGCAAGACAATTAAGACATCATGAAAGCATCATACCCGCAGCTGCCTCCGGCACTGCTCCGTCTCCCTCGGTCGCACGCAGATAAACGCGACCCTGAGCCCTCTGGGGCTCCGCTCCATCCTGTCCTCCTCAAATCCCGAATTGGCACTGACTGTCAACAATCCCGTGCACAGTGCCTCTCCTTTCCGCACTTGCGGCATGCACCACCGGACCCGCAAGCTCCGATGTAACCCCTTCTTACTCGATCATCGACACCTATGGTCTCATGATTTCCTACTGCATCCCTATACTCCACTTATTACTACTCTTGACAATTCTTGCTTTCTTACATACTGTACCCGGTTCTCCCCCACTAGGGTTCGAACCAACACCAATCAGTATACAATCAACCCACGACTATCTTTTACCAGCGAAATCATACCTGCCCCAGAAAAGTGCTGTGCAACACCCGATAGTCCCTCCCCTTATGAAGTCAATCAATCCCCTATACTCTGAACCTCTAGCTAACTCTCCAAGAACTTCTCATCACGGCTGCCTCTAATCGTTCCAAATCCCATACTGATCTAATACTAAGCACCTGCACTGCTCGATAACATATCTGGCTCGCAGACTGCACCGCAGCATCATTGTTCCTCTCATCTCAGCTCATCACCCCGTATCCAACGCCGGATTTGTCCCAAGAACAGGGACTTACTCTCAACATAGACGACAACTCTCCGCACTGCAAAACTCGTCTGAACTCTTCACTGCTACCACTATAACCCAACCTGTTATTCTCAATTAGGTGTGGTGTGGTTCTCGACTACCTCAGCCCCAACTGACTGTCTGTTCACGGTAAATCTCTGTCTCGCGGTACACCCGCTACCTGATGCTCTGAGGGAAGTCATTATCGATAACTACCTGCAAGGTGTACTCCCAAATCCAGAACTGAAACACCAGACCTCTCGCGTCTTGCACACGAGCATAAATGACACTACCCACCCAAAAGGTGACCTCTCCTCTGTCGTCTGATTGCTCGACTCAACTGAAATTCTCCCCTGTCTTTGACTTTTACCAAAATACTCTGATAGGCACTTGCCTTTCCCCTCGAGGGACGCCTCTCCGTACTCAATCATGGTCTACAGGCCTGAAACCCATAGCGTCCAATCTCTACCTCATCGGTCATAACCGGATAACAAAATAGCCACAAGCATCATCCACTACGAACCATGGTACTCATCCCATGACATCCCTCCTCAACATGCTTCGGTGTATGGTACCTGAACCATAGCACCACTCCTCAATCTGCTCCAATGTATAGCACTCGGACCACACATCTATCTCAATCTGTTCCGATGTATGGTGCCCGGACCATAACATCACTCTGTATCCGCTCCGATGTATGGTATCCGAACCATAACATCACCCCTCAATCTGTTCCTTAGGACCTTCAGAATGCCCCCTGTATCCAGTATGGGTCCTCTGCTTTCAGTAGTACGGGCCCATACTACCTGCCACATCTACCCATACTTTCCACACGGACCATCCCAGAGTTCCTAAGTAGCTGATAAACCTGCTCTTTCACCCATCTCATCGCGCGTGCTCGCTTTCCAGCGAAATCTTCTACTCTACCCGCGCACTCATCTGACTAGGTTTACTCCCTAGTCCCTTCCGCTGTCCTCCCACTTCTTTGCTATCAGCTGCTGAAGAGTTCCTAATGATGCCAGCCCTCTACCTCCTGAGTATCGTCATACTCACTTAGTAGCTGACTCCCATCATCGACAACTCCACAAAGCACAAAGCAAGCAGCATTCGAGCATTGAAGCATACATAGGACTCCCCATCTGTGGTAGCTCCACCTTCTCGGCTCATCCTCGGAAGTACCTCTGTACCCCGTAGCTTTACCCCTTGTGCGTTCTAACTAGATACTCTCACTCATCACATACACACAAAAGCATAACGCACATATAACAGCAAACCCTAGACTAAGGCATCACAAATCAGGCCACTCTAGTCCTAAGATATGAAATACCTAGTCTGTCTCTTGCATGCAATAATATCTCATAAAGTGCATAATAGATATTTCATATTACAAAAGTAAGGGTATTTTGGGAAATCACCGTTTGGCTCTGGCTGATTGTACACACTGTTCTTTCTTGCTTTCTCTTTGAACTCTTATTCACTTTTAGAAAACTATTTATTTGAAAACCTTTTTTTTATTCCTCAGTTTGAGTCCAGACTCACCCGTAGGCGCGTCTGAATCCCTCAAACCAAGGCTCTGATACCAATTGTAACACCATGATTTTCAAAGCAAAATTTTTCATTTAAATAATCAATTTAATATTAAAACACTTGTTTAAAATCTTATTCATATTCGAATTACAAAACATAGTTCCATTTCCATTTGAATAGACAACCAGGATCCTCCAAAATACAACTCTTTCCTCGGTGTGTACAATCGAGCCGATGCCATTCCGCGTTACTGAAAGAACCTGAAACAACATAACATAAATATTGTAAGCACGAAGCTTAGTGAGTTCCCCAATATACACTTACGCACATACGCCTTTCCAGGCCCGACCTTCCGGTCCATGTGTCTCAGGGGACTTCCGTCCCTGCTGGGTAAACCTTCCGGCCTTACCCACGCCGACCTTTCGGTCCATCACACAACATATCGCCTTCCGGCCCATAACATATTGCCTTCCGGCCCATAATATAATCGCCTTCCGGCCCATAACATACATAGCACATATAACAATAACTTACCACATATAGCATACATATCACATATCATATCCGACCTTCCGGTCACACAGTCAACCCTTCCGGGTACAGTATAGTGAGAAGACTCACCTCGCGGACACTGGAAGATAGCAACTCCTGAAATCTCTTGCACTTGATCCTCCGAGCTACAAGCTCCCTGTCTCATCATATATCTCTTTTTAATACTTCTATCTTCCACGTTAACTGACCCTAAAACGTTACACACAGGTCAACTCGGGTCAATGGCCATCTCGACTGGACTCGGCGAGTACCCTGGCGACTCGGCGAGTCTAGTCGTCCTCACCAATTCCTGCATGATCCCTTTCTACTCGTCGAGTATCCCTCTTGACTCGACGAGGTCCTCGTGGAAGAATCGCGGGGCCACCCCGACTCTACTCGCCGAGCCTGAAGAACAAACCCGGCGAGTCTCAGTGAATCTTCAAGCTACTCGCCGAGTCTGATCATCCGACTCGGCGAGTCTACGCCATGCAGTCGATCGAACTACTTCCTGAGATACATATATTCTCGAATATACAAACATGGGACCTTCTGGACCTCTAAGGGTCCTAATACAGGGTTATAAACGTTGAATAACAACACAACAATCCATCTAGACTCCAAATGGGTTCCATAAACCCTAAATCTATATACACATCAATCACAGGAGAATGTAATCCGAATTATTACCTGAATGATGTACCTTCCATGTCCCCAAACTTCAGAACTCGAACTCCCTGCAGTTCCTTTAGCTAAAACCCTTCTCCTCCTTGCACAACAATTCCTTCAAGGTCACCAATGGCCTTCAAGCTTGCTCTAGCCGCCCCAGTCGCCTAGGGTTCTCCCCAATCGATCAAAAGTCGTGAAATGACGGCATAATAACCCTTATATACGACCCAATACTGAACGGCTAGGGTTTCCGCTGAACAGCGTCGACTCGCCGAGTCCATATCTGGACTCGTCGAGTCCAGTCGTGAACCCGCGACCAAACCTGCGACCCTACTCGGCGAGTCTGGCTCCAACTCGTCGAGTCTCCCCTTTAAAACACCCCCAAAATGCAATTTAACAATACTTGAGATTTTGGGCTGTTACAGATGAACATTGATGCGGTGTGGTCGGTAGTATTGGGCCCGTACTACCGAGGACACCGGGTCAGTGGGAGGCCCAAGTAAGAATCCCTGGATATCTGGGACTGAGTAGGGTTGCGTGTCGAGTACGATTATACTCGGTAGAATCTCTGATAGTTTTATGTTGTATTTCAGAGATATCATGGTTAGACCGCGTCACGGGGCAAGTACGAGCGGTGTGAGTGACGAGGATATTCGTCAGATGATCCACGAGGAGGTGGCGGCGGCGATCCGGGCTGAGATCCCGGAGATGTTTGGGTCTATCAAGACCACCCTGATGGAGACGTTCGACGAGCGGTACGCCGCATTGACTGAGGCTGCAACCGCTGCAGCTACCGCAACTGTGGCCGCTGCTAGGCCACAGGGGGGTGATTCATTGCCGTTCCGAGAGTTCAGCAACACGAAGCCACCAGAGTTCGATGGGACGCAGGATCCGATTGCTGCGATGAGGTGGATCGCAGATATAGAGGGGTGCTTCTACACTTGTTCATGCCCGGAGCACCTGAGGGTACGGTTCGCTTTGAACCAGCTCCGTCTGGGAGCAAAGGACTGGTGGAAGTTCATGACGGCGAACTTCACTTTGGCAGAGACTGCGGCAGTGACATGGGAGGGGTTCACTACCATGTTCAGGGATGAGTACGTTCCCCCGGTGGAGCGGGAACGATTGGTTCAGGAGTTCTTAACCCTCAAGCAGGGTACTGATTCGGTGGCGGCGATCACGCGGAAGTTCCATGAGAGGGCGATGTTTTGCCCCGAGCTGGTGGCCACAGAGCAGGCTCGGATGAGCCGGTACTTGGGTGTTCTGAGGAGGGAGATCCGGGAGTTTGTGTCAAACTCCACTTACCATACTTTTGCTGAGCTTCAGGCGAATGCCAGGAAGCGTGAGATCGAGTTGGAGACCCAAGCTCGGGAGGAGGCTGAGATTCAGCGGGTGGACCGGCGACCGGCTCAGTTCCAGCCGGCAGCCAAGCGGACCAAGTCCGCTGATTCGAGGACGGGAGGTTCGAAGAGTCGCACTTGCGGGAAGTGCGGCAAGAGTCATGATGGAGTATGTCGATCAGGTGCTTGCTACAAGTGTGGCAAGGAGGGGCACATTGCTAGGGAGTGTCCCAAGGGATTTACGGTTTGCTTTCATTGCAACCAGACTGGCCATAGGAAGGCCGAGTGCCCTCAGCTTCTTCAGGGATCTGCACCTGCTGCCGGAGTTACTGCGACTCGACCGGTGAAGGCCGAGGCCCCGAGAGCTCGGGGAAGAGCCTTTCAGCTGACTGCGGAAGAGGTCCGCGCTGCGCCCGATGTTGTGGCAGGTATGTTGTAATTCATGTAATTATTTTAATGTCGATATGTTATGCTTATGTTATTATGCGCGTAGGTACTTTCCTTGTGAACTCTGTGCCTGCCTTAGTGTTATTTGACTCGGGTGCGAGTAGGTCTTTTGTGTCCTTAGCCTTTAGTCAGCATATCGGCGTTAGTCGTGAGTCGTTGAGTCGACCTTTGAGAGTTTCTATAGCTGACGAAAAGGTGATTTGTGCTACGGAGGTTCTTCGGGGATGTGTACTAAAGATTTTCGGGGTTGGATTCCCAATTGATCTGATTCCTATCGTGATGGGGGATGTCTGTGTCATCGTGGGCATGGACTGGCTGAGCCGATTCGGCGCGGTCATCGACTGTGAGCGTCAGTTGATGACTATACGAGACCCTAGGGGGGGAGTCCTTTCGGTGTACGGCGAGGGTACCCGTTCGGGATCAGCTTTTTGTTCGGCCGCTAGGGCGAGGCAGTGTCTACAGCAGGGCTGTAAGGGTTTTGTGGCGTATGTGTTGGATACGCGGAAGATCGCCGAGAGACCGAAAACAGTTGAGGAAGTTCCTGTGGTGTGCGAGTTTTCAGATGTTTTTCCCGAGGAGTTGCCGGGAGTACCTCCTGTGAGGCAAGTAGAGTTTAGTATCGATCTGGTTCCGGGGGCCGCGCCTATTGCTAAAGTGCCCTATCGTCTTGCACCTCCAGAGATGCAAGAGTTGTCCTCGCAACTCCAGGAGTTGCTGGGGAAGGGATTCATTCGGCCGAGCAGCTCGCCATGGGGAGCACCTATTCTGTTCGTCAAAAAGAAGGATGGTTCACACCGGATGTGCATTGATTACCGGGAGTTGAACAAGTTAACGGTCAAGAACCGTTACCCGTTGCCGAGGATTGAGGATTTATTCGATCAGTTGCAGGGAGCATCTTGGTTTTCCAAGATCGATCTGAGGTCAGGATACCATCAGGTGAGAGTACGGGATGAAGACGTCCAGAAGACAGCGTTTAGGACGCGATATGGGCATTATGAGTTTGTGGTGATGCCTTTTGGACTCACCAATGCCCCGGCTATGTTCATGGATCTCATGAACAGGGTTTGCAGGCCGATGTTGGATCGGTCAGTGATCGTATTTATCGACGACATTCTGGTGTATTCGAGAACTAGAGAGCAGCATGAGGAGCATTTGAGGGAGGTCCTGGAGGTATTGAGGACGGAGAAGCTTTATGCAAAGTTCTCCAAATGTGACTTCTGGTTGCGGGAGGTCCAATTTCTAGGACATGTGGTTAATCAGAAAGGGATATTGGTCGATCCAACCAAGGTTGAGGCGGTGATGAGTTGGGAGGTGCCGAAGTCACCCTCTGAGATCAGAAGTTTCCTTGGGTTGGCAGGGTATTATCGGAGATTTATCAAGGATTTCTCCAAGATCGCAGTGCCACTCACCAGATTGACCCGGAAGGGTGTGGCATTCTCATGGGGGCCCGAGCAGCAGACCTCCTTTGAGACACTTCGCCAGAGATTGTGCGAAGCCCCGGTATTAGCTCTCCCAGAAGGGATGGAAGATTTCGTGGTATATTGCGACGCATCGATTTCGGGATTGGGTGCAGTGTTGATGCAGAGGGGTCATGTGATAGCTTATGCGTCGAGGCAGCTGAAGCCTCATGAGGCGAGATATCCCACGCATGATTTAGAGTTGGGGGCAGTAGTGTTCGCTCTCAAGATTTGGCGTCACTACTTGTATGGAGTTCGATGTACGATCTACACGGACCATAAGAGTTTGAAGTATTTGATGGATCAGCCCAACCTAAATATGCGTCAGAGGAGGTGGTTGGATGTGGTCAAGGATTATGATTGTGAGATCCTGTACCACCCAGGCAAGGCTAATGTGGTAGCCGATGCATTGAGCCGCAGGGCGGAGAGCACTCCATTGCGAGATGTATGCTTGAGACTGACTGTGATGACTCCAGTGTTGGACGCTATTCGTGGAGCCCAAGCAGAGGCTGTGCGACCAGAAATGCGGAAGAAAGAGCGGGTTGTGGGGTTAATCTCAGAGTTTGTCAAGGATAGTCGAGGCCTTATGACGTTTCAGGGTCGGATTTGGGTGCCGTTCGTGGGCGGTACGCGTATTACGTTGATGGAAGAGGCTCATAAATCGAAATTCTCGATCCATCCCGGTGCTACAAAGATGTATTTGGATTTAAGGAAGGAATATTGGTGGCCCTGTATGAAGAGGGACGTAGCATGGTTCGTTGAGAGGTGCTTGACCTGCCGTAGGGTTAAGGCCGAACACCAGAGACCGCATGGCAAGTTGCAGCCATTGGAGATCCCCGAGTGGAAGTGGGAACAGATCACTATGGATTTTATCACCAAATTGCCAAGGACTGCTAGGGGAGTTGACGCAATTTGGGTGATTGTGGATAGGTTGACGAAGAGTGCACACTTCCTTGCCATCAGTGAGAGTTCTTCAGCGGAAAAGTTAGCGGAGATATACGTGAGAGAGGTGGTATCTCGGCACGGGGTGCTGATCTCGATTGTGTCAGACCGCGATGTGCGCTTCACTTCCAGGTTCTGGAAGAAATTCCATGAGGAGCTGGGTACTAAATTGCATTTTAGTACCGCATACCATCCCCAGACAGACGGTCAGAGCGAGCGGACAATTCAGACGCTGGAGGACATGCTCCGGGCGTGTGTGTTAGACTTCGGGGGTAGTTGGGATGCGTATTTGCCATTGGCAGAGTTTTCCTACAACAACAGCCACCATTCGAGCATTGGTATGCCACCTTTCGAGCTGTTGTATGGTAGGAGGTGTCGGACTCCCATTTGTTGGGGAGAGGTGGGACAAAGAGTGATGGGCAGCACGGAGATCGTGCTACAGACGACAGAGCAGATCCAGCAAGTGAGACAAAGGTTATTGACCGCCCAGAGCCGGCAAAAGAGTTATGCAGACAGGCGCCGATCCGAGCTTGAGTTTCAGGTCGGCGACTTCGTTCTCTTGAAGGTCTCTCCTTGGAAAGGAGTGATTCGGTTCAGGAAGAGAGGCAAGTTGGGGCCCCGGTATATTGGGCCATTTCGTGTGATTGCAAGGATAGGCCGGGTAGCCTATCGGTTGGAATTGCCAGCAGAGTTGGGTCAGATCCATGACACTTTTCATGTGTCGCAGCTGAGGAAGTGCATAGCCGATGAGTCGGCAGTGGTTCCATTGGAGGATATTCAGGTGGATGCGAGCCTGAATTACGCGGAGAGACCAGTGGCGATCAGAGATCGGAAGATCAAGGTTCTGAGGAACAAGGAGGTACCCTTGGTGTTGGTTCAATGGCAACACCGTAAGGGATCGGAAATGACTTGGGAACCGGAACGCGAGATGCGGGAGCAGCATCCGGAACTATTTGCGGAGTGAGACTTCGAGGGCGAAGTCTAATCCAAGTGGGGGAGAGTTGTAACAGCCCGAAATCTCAGGTATTGTTTAAATTATGTTCTTGGGTGATTTAAGAGGGGACTCGGCGAGTTGGGGCCTAGACTCGCCGAGTAGGATCGCAGACTTGGTCGCGGGATCGCGACTGGACTCGGCGAGTCGACGCTGTTTAGCGGAAACCCTAACCGTTCAGGTTTGGGACGTATAAAAGGGACTCATTGGCCGTCATTGTTCGTTTTAGCCTTCTGAGAAGAACCCTAGATCGATTGGGTGCAGCTGGAGCAAGGATCTTAGGCCATTGTTGGTTATAGAAGAGTGGTTGTGCAAGGAAGAGAAAGGATTGGCTAAAGGAGCAGCAAGGGGTCACATTCTGAGGATTGGGAATACAGAGAATACATCATCCAGGTAAGAATTCGTGTGTGCTCTGCTATATTGATGTATTTATGAAATTAGGGTTTATAGAACCCATTTAGTGATTAGATGAAGTAGTGCCCTGTTACCCACGACTATAATCTTGTAGTAGGACCTTTAGAGGTCCAGCAGGTCCCATGCATGTGCAATTCGGGACGAGACCTATCTCAGGAAGCAGTTACTCGTCTGCATGGCATGGACTCGCCGAGTTGTTCTTCAGACTCGGCGAGTAGCTTGAAGATTTACTGGGACTCGCCGAGTTGTTCTTCAGACTCGGCGAGTGGAGTCGGGGTGGCCCCGCGATTCTTCCAGGAGTAACTCGTCGGGTCGAGGAGGGTACTCGACGAGTAGATAAGGAATCTCAGAAAGTTGGAAGACGTCCAGACTCGCCGAGTCGTCATGGTACTCGCCGAGTCCGGTCGAGTTGACAGTTGACCGTTGACCAGAGTTGACCTAAGACTGACTTCTTAGGGATAGTCACACTTAGAAGATATAAGTATTAATGAGATATGAAATGCTATAGGGAGGTTGTAGCTCGTCGGTTGTGCACGAGTCATTTCGGGATTTGCTAGCGTTCAGCTTCTACGAGGTGAGTCTTCTCACTATACTGTACCCGGAAGGGTTTGACTGTGTGACCGGAAGGTCGGATATGATATGTGATATGTATGCTATATGTGGTAAGTTATTTGTTATGTGTGCTATGTATGTTATGGGCCGGAAGGCGATTATATTATGGGCCGGAAGGCGATATGATGTGTGATGGACCGGAAGGTCGGCGTGGGTAAGGCCGGAAGGTTTACCCAGCAGGGACGGAAGTCCCCTGAGACACATGGACCGAAAGGTCGGGCCTGGAAAGGCGTATGTGCGTAAGTTGTATATTGGGGAACTCACTAAGCATTTATGCTTACAGTTGTTGTGCATGTATTTCAGGTACTAGCGAGGACCGTGGGAAGGCGCCGGCATGATCGATACACACTGAAGATTGTCTTTATGATCTTGGGATTTTGAATAATTGTATTTGACAGAGTAATTAAACTATTTATGCCTTGTTTAAAATAGAAACATTTATGTTTTAAAAAAAAATGAAAAATTTGTTTGAAAAATTTGAGTTGTTATAATTATAAGTATAATGAAGTACGAAGTAACTAAACTCTTTTAAAAATTCCTAAATCTTAGTTACTTTAGGAAAAATGTGGAGTTGGTGCTAATCCAAAAAATTGCACATTGCACCTTGTTGGTCGTTAGTGGAGCGTGTGTGGTTAACCGACACACTAGTAAGGGACCAATGAAGGATGGCAATGGGTAGCTCGTAGATTATCATAGATCAATGGAGCGTGTGTGGTTAACTGACACATTGATTAGGTGATATGCATCTTCGAGAGTACCAAGCTAATTTGCATGGTTATCCACACCTTGTTTGTGATCCTCAGCATCCCAGTTACAAACTTGAAGGGCACAATCGAGATTTAAACATGCCATTGAAATGTTCAATGAATCTCAAAAGATCTAGGAGTTTCAATTCATTTAAAACCTAATTTTCAATTTTCGTTTTTCATGGTTGAAATTGGTAAATCGTCATTTACCTACCTTCAAATGTTCTGCAATTTGGATTACGACCTCCCTCTTCCAAATTGTAGAATATTTTGTTGGATCCCAACCTCAATATTTCATTTGGGTGTTGTATTGAGGATTTTATCAACTAACTTGAATTTCTCCCGTTTTGTAGATGCCAAAGTTTATCAACTATGATCTACCTAAATCCGTTGGAAAAAGTTATCTGCTTGAAGACGATGTTCCACGGTTGGATTGTGGAAATGGAAATTATTCTTCACTTCCCCCACCTCCTCCAATAATTCTCCCCGACCCACGTGTTCGAAGACTTGAAAAGTTCAAGGTCACTCACGCCCTGTTGGTAAACAAAAATGAAGATGGAAAGTTTGTGTGTGCTAATGTCTTGGATATGAAGTTACATATTTATAGACTGGGAATGTTGGGTGTCGATGTCTCAAGGAAGTTGGTTGTTGACTTGGGTCTTCAGTCACTTCCCAAATCATATAATGAGTTCATTAGAGAGTACTATATGATGGACCACGACATGACCCTCATTGATTTGACTTATTTGCTTATTGTTGTTGAATCAACAATGATTTGGCACACTGGTCAAGCAAATTTATCTGGTAAATCAATATCCCAACCTTCTATGGGCAATGACAACATTGGAAGTCCAGAAAAGCTTCCTTTACGCAAGAGAAAGGCTGAGTCTGAGATAGTACCATGTATCGTTCCAGAAGAGTCTATATGTTTCTACTGCCAAAATAGGGGACATTGGTTACGAAGCTGCCCTGACTACCTAAGAGATCTAAGAGATGGGAGAGTCAATATGTATGACTCTGCTTTAGGTAAAATCCACTATCTAACTTTATTAAGTTTTCTATTTTAGATTCTAAATACATGATATGATGAGATTACATTTTGATGTTTTATAGGATCGAAGAAAAGAAAGGAAGCTTAAAGGAAGAAGTGAGTTGAGTCTGATCGCGAAGAAATGGATTTCGATCGCATGATTCGATAATCGGATTTTGAGCTACTGCTTAGAGTTATGATAGATTGCTTAGGAATATGTAATATCATAGTTTTCATTCGAATTTGCATTGTAAGGACAGGTTTTCCGTACCTTTTATAAATAAAATAAATTTTGAGTTTTGTCTTATTTATATCTCCTTGCAATGTCATTTGTGAAAATTGATGCTTGCATTATAAACAAAATTAAGTGGATGTGTGGAAATCTTGGTACTTACAAAATTAAGTAAAGAAAGATTCTCATCGCCCAAGTTTCAATTGGACAGAAGTTTGGAATCATATGATTTGAGTCATGTGATGTATGGAAATCTTGGTACTTAGAAAATTAAGATTAATTCCTTGTTCACATAAGTATGTGAGTCAAGTGAAAGACTAAGGATATCTGGTATGCAATGTTGTGCACTGGTCAAGTCCACCACAAATAATAATAAGATTATTCGTCATGATTTACAAAAAGTCTAGTAGATGTGGTTATGCTTACAAGATTAAGTATAATTTTGAATCATTGAAAAGTTTCAATGAATGACATAACGAATAAGAAGAATCAATTAGGCAGAAAGATAAAAGTTTCTCCAATCTGAAAAAGATGGGAGAGTACTTTAGTATCATGTGTTATGATCGTCTTATTGATTATGAAACCATATCACAATTGATCCTCTAAGGACACCTTAGTGCACTAGTGTGGCTAAGAAGACGGATAGGAAATTCTTGAAATGGTTAAATCAAAAGGTGAACCATACTTCGTTCCAAAATCAAGTCTTAGAGTCATACTCCAAGATTGTGACTTGAGTGAAACATCGTAAGAAGTTTTTTAACACACTGATCAAATGTGGAGTAGAAAATGTTTTTCTTACTCTTGCATGTTTGAAATTGGTAAGTTGTGATGTCTTGGATAAGACAAATACCGACTAAGACCAATTGTGTGTAGTGTTTGTCTTGATAAGAATCCGCACTAACTCTTAAATATTTGTTTGTCAGGAAATGTTTATTGACAAGATAATCTTATATGTCAAGAGGTTAGTGGGATTCTAAATGATCTTGAAAAGGTTCAAGAACTAATCAAGATTAAACATAATATTAAACACTAGCACACGACTTGAGGTTTGTAACCTATCGTGTTGACACATTCTTGTTTTTGTGCCCGTTCCATTTAAAGTTGACTACGCATGTGAGTCCTATGAGTTCTCATTTGATTGCATAAGGCAAATCACCTTGATCAATGGAAAGTACATTGATATGTAGGGGTGAGCTGCTCAATAACTTGGAAGCAATGGTGGGACCCTTGATGGCAAGAAATTAAGAATGAACAAGTTCAATCCATATGAGTCTAGATTTGTCTTAAACCTTGTCTTACGGTTATGGTTATGACAATTCACATGGATAGGAACACATATACCATAAAATCTATGTAATAAGGTTTCTCTCTGCTTCATGAAAATGATTGTGAGGAAACGCTTTCACTAAGAGAGATTTTAAGGAGATAGCAATTGTGATATTTGCATTCTCAAATTCGATTATGATTACCGCATCCCTTTTCATAGTTCAAATTGTGAGATTTGGCAATTAGTCTAAACATTTAGGACTTATTTCTATAAGTTCTGAATTAGTTTAGACATACATATGTGCTATCTAAGGAAAGGTGTATGAGTTTGAGAAGCTTAGATAAAGGCTTATCAAATCATATTGTATTATAAATATGAACTTTGGAAGTAGAAGTCCAATTGTTTTCTGAATACGTGTCAAAGCTAGTGGGAGCATAAATTTTATGTTGGTATGGATATAATTATCATGTTAGTGGGTACATGAGTATTATTTTAAGTGTAGCAAGTTATAAATATTAATTATAGAAAACAAAAGTTTCACTTTGCAAAATTGCAGGCGTTGAAAAGTTGTTTTGCTATGATTAAGGGAGATAATATTATACTTTATTTCAAAAATCTAAAAGATTGGATCAAGAAATTTTAACTAATTTTAGTCAAATGACATATATGGATGTTATGTTGAAAAGGTTCAACTTAAAAGAATTCTATATATGACAATATTATAGCAATAAACTGGTAAAGTATCACGTTTTTCATGAATCGTGTCCCATACACTTCTGGTATAGGATCGATTGCATATGTTGTAATATTCGACCGTTCTAAATTTTCCAAATGCCTAGGGAATTAAGAGGGAAAAAGGACTAGAACAAGATTTGACTAAACTAATTAAACAACCCTCAAGGACAATCTAAGGTTCGCCAAGGTTTGGTCACTTGTGGGCAGTTGGAAGTATAGTAACAAATAGACCATAATGACATTAGTATGATTAGATATGTTTTTATTAATAACGAGTTGTCGTATGGCAAATATGGAAATGTTTCCATATTGGGAGTTGGATATCGAGAATCTATGTCTAGATTAGAAACTTTTATGCAAGAAGGATGTTCAAAGGAATGTAATTTTAATGTGAGACTTCATATCTATGGAATTGCCTTGTAAAAATTTCTAATAGAGCAGTTTGTAATATCATTGGCAAAGTCTTGGTGGCTTTGATGCTTTGACATTACGAAAGGATCGTTGCATAAAATGTTAGAATCTAACATATTCTAGTAGTGGCGAGAATCTTGTATTCTTACACTAACGATAAGGATTAGGAGATTTGAAATGAGCATCATTGGAAATGTTTTCAAATTGCTTTATTTCACAATGTATGGACCGTAGGAAAACAGAGTGTGCATGCTTAGATCATGGGACAACTGTTGTTATAATTCAAGTAACAAGTTGATTATCTGAAACATTAATACAATGAATAATGAGTAATCAATATGGTGGTTAAATAAAGGTATTTTATTTATACTCAAAAGTTTGGGGCCATATATGATTAGTATTATTCTTGTGTTTCACTTTGCATGTTTTGACTTCCCGAATAATAAGATTATTCAAACCATCAACAGTCGATAAATATTTTGGAAGTAGGTATTGAAGCTAGACTGTCATGAATCCGACTGTAGATTGTCTGAAGCGTTTTAGACATAGCAAAAATCTGTTGTAGTGTTCATGAGTACTCCTTAAATAAGATTTGAATATTGGATTAAACCCACACTCACTTGAATCACTTCATGGATTTTATCATGAGTGATTAGTGAGATGATAATATCTTATATTCTTGAAACCAAGACGTGTAAGTTGTAGTTTGTAAGTCGGTTGCACATTGATAATATGTAAACGCACCGGTAACGTGGTGTTATAAAACATATTGTTGCGTGTGATTTGATGAGTAAGTACAAGCGAACATTTGAGTTGAAGTTTATCTGCTCCTTTTACCCGAAGTGGGATAAAAGCAATATTTTTGGGCCCCTCGATGATTTAGTGATGACACCCTAAGCGCTTGGCCAAGCAGGGACTAAGTTTATGTGTTCAATTGTAGTCTGTAGTCAGTCGTCATAAATCAGAAATCGAGAAACAACACATGAACAGATAGTATGATTAAAATCCATTTCTCAGTTCATACGATATCTAGGATAGAGGAATATATGATCATGTATCTAAAAGATGCGTTACTGATAACATTAGAGTTGACAACGGCTTTTGAAAGCTACGATTGTTGATCAGGTTCTGAAGTCGTACTTGCAAAATAGTTATTAGACTTATCCATTTCTCAGATCATACAATATCTAGGATAGAGGAATATATGATCCTGTATCTAAAAGACGCGTTACTGATAACATTAGAGTTGACAGCGGCTTTTGAAAGCTACGATTGCTGATCAGGTTCTGAAGTCGTACTTGCAAAATAGTTATTAGACTTATCCAAGTAGGAGACTGTTGGATTAGGTGTCTAAACCCATAACTATTTTGGTATGTACTTGACCCGATTATGAGCATGGTCCTTTTGGGTTGCCTTCACCATAACAACTTGATAGGATGATAAGAGGAGAGAGAGTAGACTTTATTATATGAATAATAAATTGGTACTCGAAAATGGTTTTATTACTACATTACAAGTTTAATATATTATTTGGAAATCATATTATTTAATTGTTATTGATCAGAAATTAATTTGGTGATCAAAAGAGACCGATTAAATAAATGGGACTGATTTTGCAATTAACTGTTCGTTGCTAGTTGGGCTGATGGACTCCATAGAGTGGAGTTGACTAAATTTATGGGGAAACCCATAAGATTTCGTCCATGGGCTCTAAGGAAGGAGTTCATAGGCTGCTTAAGGCTTAAGCAGTCATATTAGGGTTTCCACCTGAGAACCATAGCAACCACAAGTATAAATAGAAACCTTAACATAAGGATTTCAGATCTATACTTCCTGGTGTTGCCCTAGCCGATTTCCTCCCCTCTCTTAAGTCATCTTGTTGCTAGTGGTGTTTGTGACTCCATTAGAGGTGCAACACTTGAGGCACTAAACTTTCAAAGGTCAAGGATATTCAAGGAGGACTTGTTATTACTACATAACAAGAAAGGTAAGATCCAATCCCAAGTTTATATGTCAATTTGATTGTTGTATGCTAGTTCATAGGATCATTGCTTTGGTATTCAATGTTGTTTTGTTCATAGTAGAAAAACCTAGATCAAAGCAATTAGGGTTGCATGAACACCATATGAATGATGTTATGCTCATAACCCATCAGTTAAGTCATAAAAATGAGAGCTTGGTTACTCTCGTCCATCCATGCATGTGTTCTTGAGAAAAAGATGACTTTAAGGGCCTAGGTTTTGGATTTGTGTTCCCTGTGGTCATTCAAATGGATAAAGTCAATGACTTTATCCATTAATACATTTATAAGATATAGATATGGAAATTGGAAGAGTTGATGGTATGTGTTAAGGAGTTAATAGTTAAGTTAGGGCATCAAGCATCTACGTTGGGTGTAAATCTTCTTACGTTGGGCGCAACCCTGATTTTACCTGTCTTTGCCACCTTAGGCTCTACGATGGGCATAGAGCTGCTACGTTGAGCGTAGATCGGTTGGTATGGATCTGGTGCTTTCAGTAGTAGAGGCTCAATACTACTTTCCAAAGCAATCCATATTTGCCTCAAGTCGTCATCTTAAGACCCTAAGTCACAAGAACTCTATTCCTCAAGGGTATCTATACACTCACCCTTGGATTGATTTGATAGTTTATTTTATTTCCTTCTTTTTTTATAGTTTATTTTAGTTTTTTAGCTCTTTTTATTGGTATTTCATTGTATATTCTTTATTTTCTTTATCATGGATCGTGTCGGGTGCTTTCTATTTTGCATGAGATATTTTGCAGGGTTTTAGAGCTCGTTGCGGTTGCGGTTTGACTGGAGTTGGGCTTAATGGGCTTTTCAATGCATTATTGGGCTTTACGGATCCATCAAAGGATATTTGGGCTTAAATGGTTGAAGACTTGGATGAAGTAGGCTTGTGAAGATGGGTCATGGATTCTTATTTTGGGCTTGGACTATCCATATATTAAAGCTAAAAGATGATTGGCCAAATTTGAATCATGTGAGGCATGGAGGGGACCAAGGGAATCTTGGGCAGTGGGGTGTGTAGTGGAGAAAAATGAGTCAATAGCATTCCAACAATATTTGTGAGGGTGGAGTCTCAATCGCGCAACACTTGCGAGGGTACCCACGTAACTGCACACTTTTGGGCATTTTGGTCATTTTGTTCACCATTTACCTTGGGGGTTGGATCTTTCAGGAATCACTTTTGATTTTCCACCATTGGAGACCATTAGAGGCGATTTTGGAGCTTGATACTCATTCTTCTCATCTTTCTAAGTAACTGGTAGTTTCTTGATGCAATTATACTTTTGTGACTGTTCTTTTGTTGCCATGAGTGGCTAATTTCTCTATTTTGGTTAACTTTGGCTAAAACCTTTGGATAATTGTGGGTTTTTGAAGGATTCATGCTTAATTGTCATTTATCTTATGTTTGTGATTATAGTTCATATTTCTTATGCTTGTTTAATACTTTGATCATGAGCTTGGTATTTGAATGAGTAATTGTTGGTTTATTTCTTTGGTTTAGCATTGAATCATTGAATTTATTTAGAACAGGGGATTTATGATGGTAGAAATCATATCTAGCTTATGAATCATGACTCCTTTATGGATGTGTAAGCATTGACATCCTCTAGGAATTAGGATTCCTTCATTCTTAAGGCTAATCAACTTCTTGGGTACAATTGCTTCAATTGAATCCTTGATTTTGATTAAGAAGTTGTGTTGTGGGCTTCCCCAACCTCCATACTACATATGATAAATCTTGGCATATCATACTTCATGATTGCTATAACCAATTTGGGATGAATGATAAGCTTCATATTTAATCCTAAAGATAAACACACAAATGTTCATTGTGTTGAATTGCCTTGGTTAACCAATTCTCCCCAATATTTGAGCATCTCACCATCTTGCTTAATTGCAAGCTTTTTAGTTATTTAAATCATTTAGTTTTAAAGCAATCACAACACCCCCCATTTTAGTTTAATTGTAGTTAGTTAGTTTATTTACACTAGTTCTATTGGATTGTATTGGTGATTGAATACAACTATTTCCATGAGGACCGACACCCTTTTTTACCATTATATTACATTTTATTTGCAAACAAAGGGTGTAATTTGCTTGGTGGACTTGACATCCCACCAGTTCCTCATAACCACTATTAAGCATCTAAGCACTTATCCTAGACTACTCCCCAAATACCGTTTCGCCTCGCAAAGATCTCCATCATCCTCACCATTTACTCTGCGCATACCAATCGTACACAATATAGGACTTGATAAACAGTCGAATAAATGATTCTTCCTTAAATCCACAACCAAAAAAGGAACATGAAGAAAGGCTAAATCAGGCATTATAAGGCTATAAAATCCTAACTATGTACAATTACGCAACATACACCAAGCAAATATCAAAGAAAGGTTTAATCTTATAAAAGCAACCTCTAAGGCTAGATGCATCACAAATCAAGAAACTCCATCACACACTTCCTGAGGGATCCTTAGCCTATCAACAAGAATGTATTTCTATCAACTCATAAGATAACAGCTCGACACAACTCATAAAATAAGTATAGATATTTTGGGAAAATCACCGCTCGAGCTTTGGTTGATTTTACACACTGCTTCATCCGACCATTCTCCTTTTGAAATTCTTTGTTTCTTTTGAAAAGTTTTTATGAAAATCCTCAGATCTTTAGTTTGAGTTTGGAATCCCACAAGTGTTCATCCAAATCCATTAAACCGGGGCTCTGATACCCATTTATAACATCCAAATTTTCAAACCAAGATTTTCATTTTTAATTAACTAAAAACATTATGTGGATTATCAGCAATCCTGGAGACTACTCGAAATCTCAACGCACACAACAACACATATCACAATAACAACAAATAAATCCAGCTGGTCGACACATATATTCTACCACACAGGTAAGTATAGTGAGGAGACTCACCTTGCATATATGATTTATAGAACTCACACACGAACTGCCAGAACTAGACTCCGCCTATTTATTACACCAAATAAACCTAATTAACATTTAAAGTAATTTTCCATACTCAAATAGTCCAAATCCAAGTCTAATCTAGATTTTTGTGCAAAAGACCATTTTCCCCCTCCAAATACCAAAACCCTCACAAATTGACCAACAGGTACACTTGGTCAAAAAGTCAAAGAAAGTCAAAGGTCAACACTTTTGACCTTACGCGCAGCGTACTCAGCTCTATGTTGGGCGTAGAGCACAAAGCTGAAAAACGGGCTCGCACCTAGCTACACTAGCCGTAGCCAGATTTACGCTCAACGTACTCACTTAAACCCAAACTTAACTTTTAAGCTCTTAATCATTAAAACACTTTACCAAAACCTCATATATGACCTCTAAAAGACATCCTTATCCGTAAAGTCTCCAACTTTATGCCTTTGCATGGCTAAAGAGAGCTTAATCCCAAAATCCTAACTTCTAACATCACCAAAAACTCCATAACTCATGCATGGATGAAAGGAAAGGACCAACCTTCCATTTTTATGACAATGTGCACTCTAAAACGTCTGAAAGGACGACTCAAATGGTCTGGAGTAGTCCATACTCACAAATGTAACGACCCAAAAATACTTTCGTTAGCAACATTAGTGTCTGTTACCCGAATATAATTTTTGGAAGGTTATTTCAATTCTAATTTATTAAAGAAAATAACAATGGGACTATTATGTAATAATCATTTTGGAAAAATATCTACTTGAGACATTTATAAAAGTTAGAGGGACTTAGTTGTTAATTTGGCAAACTAAAAATATATGCCTATAATAGTTGAGGGTTTAAAATAATTCAAATAAAAGTAAAAAAATAGTATATTAAACAAAGATAGAGTGATGAGGGGTAAATGTTGGAAGTTACACTTTAAAACCAATTTGGTAAATTACACACAATTTGGTCGCTCCTGTACATGCCAGAAAACGTGTTTAGTCCCTATTTTCAAAAATTAACTCGGATCGTCCATCATTTGTTTTAACCTTACACGCTTCATCCCTGAAAGACGATTTTGTTGCAAACTTAGTCCATGCCTAATTTAAAATGACCATAGTACCCTTCTATTTTTATTTTTTTTAATAAATTTAATGTTTTTATTATGAATTTTAATTAAAAAAATAAAATAAACCCCCTCCCCTTCATTTTCCCCAACCCATCCACCCCTCACTATTACTGATCAGAAAGAAGCACCCAAACACACACATACAGACTGTCGGCCACCGCCACCATCTCCACCCTCTGGTGAACATTCCCCGTCATTTTTGATGGGTGGTTGTGGTTGTCGTTCTAGAGCCTTTTCGTCGGAATCTGGTGCTTGTCTTTTCCGGCGGAAACGACGGGATCTAACGGAGGCTCTTGCGATGGTCTTCAACCTATTTCTTTACCCTCTTTCTTAATCTAAATCTGACATGGGCCCCTTTCAATGCACACCCTCACCGTCGCCCTAAGCCATCGTCGCCACCTCACATGTGCGTCACTATCAACGTCGGTTAGGGTTTCGACATATCTTTGTTCAAAACATCCATCTCCACAATCAAAATCGAAGCTCCACAGTCGGATCTACATCCTTTCAACTGAAAACCTTCATCTTTGTCACCACCTGTTCGTTGGAGATGGAGCATTTATCGCCACCTGTTGGGTTATACACTGGTTTGCGCTAGGGATTTGAGAGTTACAAGTCGGATTTGTAGATACGTGGTCGCCGGTGGAGTTGCAGAAAAGAGGAGAAGGTTTCTGAGCGGAACTACGATGATGATGCTTTGTCGAAAGTCAGCGATCTCCTTCTTCTCATGTGTGCCACCATCAGAAGTCGTCGATAAAGTTTCAAATGGAGGGTTTTAGATCGAGGTGTTTCCAGAGGAATAAGGAGGTGAAAAGAGAGGAGAAGGGAAGTGTGGTAAGGAGGGGTGGGGATTTTTGGTTTATTTTCTTTTTATTTTATTTAAAATTGTTAATGAAATAAAAGAAAATCTATAAAGAAATAATAAAGGGTAAAATGGTCATTTCATGTCAATAGGGACTAAGCGTGCAAGAAAAACTAAACCTAGGGACAGTTCGAGTTAATTTTTGAAAATAGAGATTAAACACTATTTCTGGCATGTGCACGATTGACGATTGGTGTAATTTACCCAAACCAATTCATGTCATCGTAACCTCTTCATTTTTTCAGTGGGAGTTTGAAGCCTATTACAATGCATATGAAATGGAACGTTTGAGGCATTCCGTTTGTCAGCATCGCGAGGAAGAAACGTGAGAGAGAATATGGTGAGAGAAAAACATAGAAATGAAGAGAGCACGAGAAAGATGGTGGTATCATGTTCTACTACACAGTATAGGTATCCAGAAAGAAAGAGATGGCTATCGATATTGTGAGAGGTACTACCATTTACTAAAAATAATGAAGAAGAACGGAGATCTCAGACCAAGTTTCTCGGAGATTTCAAGAAGTTCTGATGGGTCACAAAAGAAGACGGTAATTTGAATCGATAGAAGAAACGAACTACGCATAGAGGAATCGAGGTGCACATGGCATCGATTTAAAGGTTCTATACCAGAAAAGAGGATGGGTCGGTGTTGTCTTTTTTCTGGCATTGGGCTGATGTACCCGGTTCCGTGGCGATTGTGTCATTCCTCCGATGACGTTGCGTGAAGAAATTGTGTTGGTAAGGGATTATGTTTCGGCTTATGCATTCTTACTATTTGTAAATCTATGTATTAATATTATAAAATTAGGTTATGTTTGGTGGTAAAAGGAGATATCTGAATGCTAATATAATTCTACATATGGTCAATTCGTCATGTTATAACGAGGAGTTACTTGTAGATACTTACACACACACACACATATATATATATATATATATATATATATATATATATATATATATATATATATATATATATATATATATATATATATATATATATATAAAAAGATGGATTTATTATTATTTAATCTCATTTTAAGGAAAAATATGATGCACTACGCAGCCTTCGAGTTTGATATTTTAATTATCATTATGAGGTTTAGGTTAATTAATCCATAATTTAAAAAGCGTTAAACCTAAATATATTTTTGTTTAGGTGCTTAGTAATCAAAGAAATTATGGTGGATATGTCTAAAAGACGTAATTATGGAAAATGAACATAGAAACCAAAGTTTCTTATATAATACTACTCACTTCTTTCATGGGAAATCTCACATGGCATGGGTAATTCAGGATATATGAAGTAAACTTTTTTTTAAACCACTCTCTGTTATATTAGTGGGTTATTGTCACTCTGGCCCAACTATCTTTCGTATATTGGTTTAAATGGTCCCTCGTGACTATTTTTTGCTTTTAAATGGATTATACTTGTAAATGACCGATTAATATGAGAATTTAACCCACAATCGAAGGTAAATGAACTTTTTGACTTGCCAACTAAGCAGCTTACTCAGCATTGAACTGGAGTCGTGTACTCATCCTCCACCTAAGCGTCCAACTAACCTTCATTAATTAGCCATTATGTCTACCAACCATCCAACAACCCGTAGAGGACAAGGAAGAGTCGGTGGTGGTGGGGGCATAAATTCTTCTTCACAAATCTTTGGTGCTTAAGGTAGCAGAAATCAAAACCTTTTTACCCTAATAAGCCAAACACGATTCCGACCAACACCCTAAAATCTATCAATGTCGGCTCCACCACCTCCCTCACCTGACTCGATAAATTCTGGAGAGTTTGTTAACCTTAGCGACTTGCATTCGATTTTTTGCAACTGTGGAGACAAGATTGTTGCCAACCAGATCGAGATGCAGACGCTCAAAGATCAAGTGGGTAAAGATTTCATTGTGTGCCGTGTTGATCACATCAGTCTGCATCACAAGTTGGAAGATCATGAGAGGAAGTTAAAAGCGATTGCTCTGGTGATGGGCGGCGTCATGGTGGCAATGCTTGGGATGATGATGGTTGGGGTCAAAGTCCTTATGAAGCTTGG
Source organism: Lactuca sativa (assembly GCF_002870075.4). Lineage (NCBI taxonomy): Eukaryota > Viridiplantae > Streptophyta > Magnoliopsida > Asterales > Asteraceae > Lactuca > Lactuca sativa. Next base: position 191,081,522 of record NC_056624.2, read on the forward strand.
ATAAGATGCTTTGGGTACAATATGAAGCTAGGATAGTTATGGATTTTTTGTTCTTAGTTTTTTTTTGTTCTTTTGGGTTTCAGATATAACGATCATGTAAAAAGACCCGTGTTAATGACAGACATTTTGTGCGTATGTTAAGTTTTTTAATGGAAAATGACCTGGGTAGCTCTCAGGCGTTTTGTATCATAGTACATTTGACCATTTTTAGTTTGGTTGTAAGATCATGCAAGAACAAGAATGATAACATATGTTGGGTTGTTGTACCCCACGTGCGTTGCACGGTGAGGGTATTTTTGTCATTTGATGCTTCTAACGACTGTAAATAACCCTGGAAGACCATTTTGTTTTCTCTTTTTCAAAGCTACTGTGATCCTTCATTTTGTTTTCTCTTTTTCAAAGGAACTGTGAAGTGAGATTCAAAAATTCGCACATGAAGATTGTGTGTGGGTGTGGAAGTCCAGCAATAATTCGCATATCGAAGACTGTCAATAACCCTGGAAGACCATTTTATGCATGTCCAAACCAGGTAATTGTATTCATATGTTTAGAACCCTAGTTTGATGATCGGTTTTTTAATGTTACCTTAATTTCTGTTTTAGGGACCACGATCAGGTTTCATTTCTTGGGTGGATGAAATAAAATGCAACAATGAAGACATAATTTTAAGTGTACTCCTGAGGTCGAAGAAAAACCTGCAAGCAGAGGTGTTGAAGCTGAAGCTGCTTTTACTTTGTAGTTGGGTGTTTTTTTGGGTTTAATCATTTATAAGTTGTAATGTGATGGTTCATTGATATGTTGTTGTGTCATTACCCTTAATCTAGTCAAATAAAAGCAATTGTTAATGTTCTTGGGTTGCTTAATGAAAATACCCTTACTTACAAGGACCACATTTTTGTCCATTAAGCACACAAATAGCACATGAAAATAATGGGAATTGACTGCATGCTAGGTGAAAAGTAATAGGAATCCGAAAGTCTTAAAGAAGCAAAGCATGATAATATTACAAACCATTGTCAATGTAAACATACTAACTTCACACAAACAAGTAAATGTCAAACCAAACAAACAAGTACAACATAAAACCATTGTCAAACATACCCATAGGAAACCATCAAATTATACCTACTCATTAAGGTCTACCGGGTTTGCACTAGTTTCACCTTTCCCATCCTTGGTCTTAACCTTCTTTGCAAGTTTCTTTTTTATGATCCTCTCAGATTTGTTCCTTTTACCACCAATTTTTGGTCCACTCCTTCCTTCATAACCTGTAGTTGGTCCACTCCTTCCTTCACAATCTCTAGTTGGTCCACTACTTCCTTCACCATCTTTACCCTTGTCAACTGTTTTCCTTTTCTTGACCTTTAGTTTCATGCTCCTTTGCACCCTTGACCTTTCTACATGTGGCCTTTCAACTTTGGGACAAGTAACGTTGTTATGCCCTGATTGTCTACACACACTACACAAGATTATTTTACCTGCCTTAGACACAGTGTGCCTTGGAAGCTTTTCTGATGCATCTCTTCTTCTATTAACCTTTGGTCTACCTGGCATTCTTCTTTTCAATGGTGGTAAGGGTGGTATGAAATCAGTAACTGGCCACATGTTGCTGCCATTCATCCTATGTATATGGTATTTGTAAGTGTTCTTGTAGAAGGCAGCATACAACATTGGATCAACATAAGTGGCTACATCTCTATTCAAATATGATATAGTAGCTACTGAGTGCACACAACCATACCTATTAAGTTGCCATACTCTACAAGTACAAGTCTTCTTGTCAAGGTCAACAACATATGATTCTGCCAGGTTTCTGGTTTCAAATTGGTTAAGACCACTTGTTAAAACCTGCCAATACCTATTAAACCCACCTTATTAGTTAGTATGTCACTTATATTAAAAGTGTAAAGACTAGAAAGTACCTTTGAGCTCTTTTCAATTTATTTAGTAGGAGTGTTATTGATGGGTAGGGTTTGTAATCAGGCCATGAACAACCTTTCATCTTCAAATTGTACAGCCTCTCCATAACATATAGTCTAATCTCCTGTAACATGGTGATGATTGGCTTTTTCCTTGCATCCCTGATGACACTATTAAAGCTCTCAGACAATCCATTTTCCACTGCATCACACATCTTTCCTTCTTGAAAGAATGCTCTACTCTAAGATTTTGGGTTTGTTTCCATAAGGTAATCATAGGCTGCAGGATTAAGTACTTGAATTTCCTTCATGGAAACATTGAATAAAGGCTCAGTGGATGCTTTGCTTGCCTTCCAAAACATGTTCTCATAGTGTACACCACTAAATCTTTTCCTAAAGTTGGCTACAATATGCCTTGCAAATTGCCTATGTTCAGCAATAGGAAGCACTTCCTTAACAGCCTCTAACAACCCCTACATAATAATAGTCATATTTTAAACATCATGTAACTTAATTGTGAAATATATAAAAGTTGTAAGTATATGACATACCTTGTGTTGATCTGACATCAATGATAAACCAAAACCATCCTCTAGATGAAGGTCATCTTTTAGATTTTCCAATAACCATATCCAATTTGCTTTGTTTTCTACACATACAACTGCCTATGCAATTGGGAATATGTGATTATTAGCATCCCTTCCTACAGCAACAATTAGCTCTCCTGAACATAAACCCTTTAAGAAACACCCATCCAAATTTATAATTCTTCTGCAGCTCCCTCTCCACCCTTGCTTGAGGGCATCAAAACAAATGTAAAACTTGCTAAAATAAGTCTTACCATCTGGCATAGCATTGACATCTATTTTGACTGTTGATCCAGGATTTGATCTTCTTATCTCCTCACCATATGACCATAGCTTTGCATAGTGATCCACTAATGTTCCCTCAATCAACTCAATTGCATACTTCTTAGCTCTTCTACATTGTCCCATACTTACATCTATCCCAAATTTCTCTTTAACCTCATCCCTAAGGAGCCTAACACTAACTTTTTGTTTCTGTAAGAATTGGGTGGTGTAATGGGTACCTATCCAAGCATAGTTGACAATTGAACCTAATTTGAAGTTTCTTGCACAGTTATGCTCATTTATGAGACTCTTAATTTGGAAAGATTTTTCCTCACTCATCCAAGATGCCCACAATCTAAACTTGCAAGCACCGGAACAACATTTCACTAAAAGTCTCCTGCTATCATTTTTCTTGTAGCATAATTGATAACCATTTGCAACAGCATAGTTACACAACATGTGTTTCAGTTGTTTAGGATTCACAAATATCATACCTAATACATGCTTCTGTTTTTTCCAATGAACATTGTCATTATAAATAGCTTGCTCATTAGATATTACTTCATCATCGACTGCATGCTCATATAGCTCTTCATGAGGAGGACTGTTAGGGGTAACTTGGTCATTTGGGCACAGTTTGCTCAAAAACTCATCATCTTTTATCCTATTCATAGGAATACATTCATCAGGTTCATTGTCAACTTCCAAGTCAATGCCATCATCTTCCTTATCTTGCCAATCCTCCGTACTACCTTGCAGATCCTCCATATCACTTTGATCATTCTCAACTTCAATGTTAATGTCCTCACCTTCCCCATCTTGCAACTCTTCCCTAGTGCCTTGCAAATCCTCCGTAACACCTTTCCTATGACCCAACAGATCCTCAATTTCAATTCCATCATCCATATCTATACCACCTTGCACTTCTTCACCAACTTCAATTCTATCAGACAATTCATCTAATGAACTGGATATTTCGCCTTGCTCCTCAAGGATCCATTAATGTACATTAACACCAAGATGGTCCATGTATACATTAATAACACTACCAGAAGCATATCCTACTTCGATGAAGTCCATATAGTCTATATCAGTAGCTATTAACCTCAATCCATCAGGGAACACCACATCGGGCATGCAAAAGTAAACATTGATGCATACCTCATTATCGAATCTTTGAATGAACCCCACAAACTCGTTCTTGTCCATTCCAGAAAAATCGACATCATCGAACATTTGTTCTGCACCATCTGAGTAACAAATAGCGGGGTACCTCGAAAAAATTTCGGCAAAATGGAGATCTATCTTCATGTAGACAGCCATAGGATTGATTATGTTTGCCGATTTCAGGGAGGAAGAGTTTAAGAAACGGATTCGTGTCAATCACGGTTTGAAAAAAGTATACGAATGCAAATGGTAGCAGAATAAATGAAAGGGACAGTTGAGAGGGTTTAAACAGATATAAGTTTCATTTAGTGACATAACACGTGGCAATGACCTGGCATATTTAATCTACTTGGCATTGAGGTGGAATAAGAAAACGTCCTAGTCAGATGGGTGTGACCGGTTGCACCCTTCAAATCTAGAAATGTGACATTTTAAACCATAAAATGACAAGTATAAGCCCTTTAAAAGCAAAAAATAGTCACGAGGGACCATTTAAACCAATATACGAAAGATAGTTGGGCCAGAGTGACAATATCCCTACATTAGTGGATGAAATCAATTCATGTATTTATCCATTTTAGCGCGTTAACTATACATTAGCTTGAACTTGTGAATTTAAGTGGTATCAGATTATATATTTATAATTAATGGTCAAAACACTTTTATGTTTATAAGTTTATATTATAAATTGCAGTGTAAAACGTTAGGGTATAAACTAAACCACGCTTATATTTAGGACATTCGCCGTATTAGAGCGTTCACATGACAGAATGTAGGAGCATTTGCACAACGACAATAAATGTAAGTTAATTTTGTGTATTTATAAAGTACATTGTTAGGAGAATCTCATATCTTAGATGGAATGAGATGAATTTAGTTACCTAGGATGTATGTGCCCCTTTTGGTGTTGAATAATATGTAATGGATGTTGTAATGCTTTATGTGTAAGAGTATCTAGGATGTTGCATGCTAGTCTCTTCTTTGCTTGATGTGAGATGTGTTTTCATGACATGCTAGATTGAGTGTTGTACATGAATATTATGTGTTGTGAGCATGTCAATACTTGTTTGAAAATAGTTGTCTAAATAGTTTTACGACAAGCATGCTAATGTTGTAAAACCATTATAGAAGTGTTGTGAATGAAAATGGTGTGTGTTGTAAAATGTAATAATTAAATAAAATCACATGTTTGCATGAAAGTAAACCCTTAAAGAGGTAATATGTTAGTGAAAGAAAATTTCTTAATTCTTGCATGATTACTTGAAGAAGGTAAAATTGTAACTCATTATTTAATAAATTAATATTAATTTAAAAAGGAGAAAACACTAGCGGAGCGAAGGGTAGTAACCTAGTCATAGGAATATACTATATTCGGAGTATTATGGGGACCCGATGAGTTGAACGAAACCTATGGGAAAGAGCTTAAGCCAAAGCGGCGTCAAATGATTTTTGTAAATGATCAAACGAGACATGGTCCGAGCGGTGGACTGGAGTGATGTTGATCTAGCGGTGGGGCCAACGCAAACATCACGTGGGATTGGGAGGTGTAACATTGTGGAATTGGCACTGTTTGTACCAATCGTTAACGACAACGCATGTGCACGTATGTGCAATGTTGGAGTAGCGAACGCAGCGCACCGGGAACAATCATTACGAGTGAGAGTCGTTCCTCACCTAATGCATTGGGTTGTGTTGGTCATCTTAGTAGCGAATGGGGTACTTGCCTTGGGGGTTTGCAGGGAATGAATAGACCCTAACTAGGAGGTATTACTTTAATAGTTACAACGATGGTGTGCGATGGGTAATTATTAAAATAAAGCGGATAAATAAAATATTATATAATAATATTATAGCGGCGAAAAGGAAAAAAAATTAGTTACAAGAGGGTTGAGGAGAGTAATTAATAAAAGAAGCTCTAAAAAAGAACTAAATAAATTGAGCTAAATAGTGATTGATATGCGGTATGTTGTTATGTTTTGCTTGTAAGTCTCTGGTTGTGTGGGGATTTTCTGTGTGATCCATCTATAATATGTGTGTTCTTTTAACATTGTACTGTAATTGACTCACTTAGCTTATGCTAACACATGTTCTTTGCTTGTTGGTTGTTGTACGTTGGAACAGGTAACTTGACATGATGCCTTGGTGAGGATGGGAACACTTTCGGTAGAGGTATTTAGTATCTTTAGATATGATACCATATGGACATGTTGGGTTTTCATCATTTTGTTTTTGTGAACTTTAAATTTTGATGGTTTGGCATTAAAGTAACAGTGGTGATGTTTTTGAAATATTCATAATAAGTCTTCCGCAAACGTAATCTATTAAAAAATGTTTTAAAAAAAAAAATTAGGGTGAAAATCACAGTGTTACAACAAAGACCAAGGTTTTGGGACAAAATGAACATAAACTTAAGCTTAAACAAGATCTAGTAAAGCAAGCCTCAACGTATGAACTTTATACTTTCTGAAGATAAACAATGAGGTGTATATTCTTGATCCAATAGCTTGAGTGCACCATCACTTCTACAATTATATTCCTTCGCCACCAAGAACACTTAAAAAATCACTCAAAGGCTTCAAAAATCACACTCAAGAGCTAGGGTTTCGATATCAGGGCTAAGAGGGATGGAGGTTGGTCATAAGAAGGTCTAAGGGGGAATAAGATGCTTAGAAAGGGGGCACAACCCTAAAAATTTAGGGTTTGGGAGCAACAAGAGTACGTCTAGCGTACTCACGTGTACATCCAGCGTACTCAACCTCCGTCTCAATCCTTTTTTAAAGACTTAGGCCCCATGTACACTTCGTGTACGCTTAGCGTAAAGGCTTATTATGCTATGCAAAAAAAAATTAACATTTAAAGGTTGAATATGAAAATACATGGAAATGGGTGTTACAACAACTTGAGTGGAAGTAGGAGTGACGATTGCTTTAGATCCTTTATCCGCGGGAGACTTGATACGAGTTTCTTCAGCAATTAGCTCATAAACACCAGAATCAACTGAGGGAAGGGGAACAATGAAGAATCGTTCCACGTAGGCCTTCAAAATCAGAACGCAACGCCATCAAAAACTGAACCAAACATTGTTATTCCCTCCTAGCAATATAAGGATCAAAGTCTTTTAACCATTTAGATTTAGTAAGAGCCAATTGATCCCACAAATGAGACATATCAACATGGAAATCTTGAATACTCATATCATTTTGTTGAAGGGCACGAATGTCGTATTCTATCTGATATTGTTTAGCAAAGTTGGACTGAATATACAGTGTCTCCAAATGATTCCAAACTTTATTTATTATGTCATATTTAGCCAATAGCATACCAATAGACCGTGTAATAGAATTGTTAATCCACGTAAGAACCTTGGAGTTATCAATCTCCCAAGTATCAACCAACAAGACAAAATTCTCAGCTTAAGGTTCTGAAAGTTTGGCTTTAACCCCAATGACATATCGCCACATATTCTTCCCACGAAGGAAGTTCTTCATAACATAGTTCCAATATGTATAATTCTTTCCATCTACCCAGAGAACAAGAACATCAACAAACTAGCGGAATCAGCAATTCGGACAAACATAAGTCAAATAGCAGAAATTAAACCATCACAAATCGAACCAACATAAGCAACAAACGAACCAACAATAACATACGAACAACACTAACTCTAGAAATCATACCATCAGTTCGATCCGCGCCATAAATAACTACTACAAAACCTTCTAACAACATATCAAAACCTCGCTCTGATACCATGATAATAAAACCACATCCATATTGAAAGAGGGGAATTACACTTGTTCTTGGTAAAAAAGCTAAAGCTACAAATAAAAAGAAGATTAAATACTAGCAAAAACAAAACTCTAATGGGCTAAAAACTAAAAAGGCCCGTAAACACGTGGGCTAACATTTAAAACGTAGTGTTGGTGATGTGCCTCTGTGAAGCTATGACGCACCTTTTAAAATAGTGGTAATAACTGTCATTTATTTTGATCAAAAGCTTATATAAATTTTTTATGTTTTCACTATAATTAAAGCTCTCGTTTAAACATAAATAATCATCAACCTCTTTTATTCACTTTAATCAAATCAAATAATATATTCACAAAGGATAACCAACTTGACAAAATAGTGGAATATCATCACATGTGAACAAAAGACACAAACTTGATCATTTTGGTGTTTAACGACTCTTTTCATTAGGAAATTTGGGCAAGTCCAGTTGAACATCTAAGACAGAGACCGAAGAAAAAAAATTAATAATAGAAAAATGCTAACCACTATAAATGTTGTAAACTATTTAATATACTAAAATGATTTTTCTGAAGAATAAATTATCACAATTTAAATATGATTATATAATAGAATATACAATTGACAGATATTGGTTTTTAAATACAAAAATAAAATATAATTAGAATACAAGACTTTTGTTGGAATTTAATGACTTGGTGTGATTGGGTCAACATTTTCCCAAGTCCGACCTTTGTGTCCACTTTCCTCGGGTTGACCGACGCTTTTTTCCTCCAAACACCCTTTCATGTGCCTCCAACTACATCTAACAAATAAATACTGCAAATACCTATATATCTCATTTTAATATTCATCATCTTTAAATAATAAGCCATATTTCTGTAAATATACATATAATTATACAAATTGGATTAGGGTTTTTTTTATATGAATAAAGTGAGTAATGAACAATAACGTTTACATCGATAAAATGTTGTATATATAGATATAGATCGAATGAATTTTACCTTTGCATTTCAAAATCAATTTCATAATATTAATCAATTATTATAACATATGTGGAGTTGTAAGGAAAAAAGAAAGATTAACAAATACGTAAAGGGTTAGACGATCCCAATTATTAATACATTATTAAGGCATTTTTTTTGGTTTAACTCATTAAGTCATATGGTCCAGATTAAATAAAAAAACAACATATATAACCTATTAAAAAAAAACCTAATATACGTGTTGAGTGTCGTGTAAAAATGATTAGTTTCTTATTACATCCAAAGAGTCTAAAATATTGGTATAGATTTCAAGTACGCATAATAACAAAAAGAGCACACAACTTATAATCAATGTCAACCTTGTATTTCTTTATATGTACGAGTACATCATATATATATAGACTATCGTGTGCGTGTATAAATATGTAATAATGTTACATACAAGACTTTAGACTCTAACAGTATGTAATCGATAAAAAGTGGGAAAAAAATGGACAAAAAGAATTAAACTCTTTTTGAAAATTACTCTAATTACTACTATGAAAAACCAAAAAACATCACCACCAAGTGTACTATGGACACAAGAAGAAGGACCGGAATTAGTTGGTATCGGGTGATCTGCAGTGAACTGCCGACGCCGCCAATCTGACCGGCGTTCACAACTTCACTTCTGCCGCCGCTTGAGGTGGAGGAGACATTTACATTTGTTTCACCTAACAACATAATTTAATCATTTTATTTTATTTTTCTTTAAAATATAATTTATTCATTTTTTTTATATATATAACAAACTCACAGTCATAATCCGCCCATCCAATCCTTTGACCACCCAAATCGTAAACGATAATCTTGTCCTTAAGAACAAGATCTACATTTAAAAAAAAATAATAATGTCAGTTTAAAGGTTTTTCATGTCCCATAATATTATAAATATAATTTATAGTTTTATACCTCCTAAAATAGTAATTCCTTGATTCGGAATCGTTTGAAAGCCAATACACCATACTTCAGCCCCATTCTAATTTGTTCCAATAACCAAACAAAGATTCAAGTCAATATTAGTCAATTATGTTACATTTGATACATAGGATAGGACTCAACAAGCTTTCTAGGGCTATTTTTTATGATAAGGGCATTCATGTCTTTTACACGAACGTGACCTTTTTAGGTGGGGAAATGTTTTAATTTTTTTTTGTCTTGGTGACATCAGTCACAATCCTAGTCACGCCATATGTTGTACAGTCTGTTATGTTCTGTCTTGTCCTGTGTATGTGTGTAAGTGTACCAGATGGGGGCTTAACAAAATGTCATAAAACATACCACGGAATTCTGCTGAAGAAGGTAGTCCTGAGGCCTTAAATTCATCGAAGCACCACCAGCAAAGTTGAGACTTACTATGGGAAATATGTCGGAGACACTGAAATAAAGATAAAAGATTTGTATTAAATAACACCAAATAGGAAGAGCTATAATTGTCAATGTAACTACAAAGTTATGGGTAAGAAAGAAAACCTTGAAGTAATTAAATAACACCGATTTCCTTTTGAGATAAGTGGCTGAACAGACTGCGAAACTGATTGTGTGATCTGCAAGATTACAATGTTTGACCATTAGTCAAACAAACATCTACAATGCCCTTAATGATGACAAATTAACTAACAAAAAGACAGATTTATAAAGTTTGGTGATGGGATTTTTATATTGTCACTTACAGCATCTACAAATGGGGTGTAAGCCCCTTCAGCAAGGTATCCTAAAGTTGTTCCAGAATCAATTATTGTTCCTCCTTGATTATCATCAATTGCAAATACAGATGGATCAATGGACAATGTTTGACCATTGACTGAAATACTCTGTAGATTTACATTATAATGCGGCCTGAAAATGTTCATGGAAGGAAAGAAATTAGAATTAGGTGGTGTTCCTTTTTGAGTTAATGAAGAAAGAAAACTTACTGTGATTTGACTAGTGGAGTAAAGACCATATTTGGCTCAATTATTTGACCAATTACTAAAATACCACCACCATTATCAGATCCAACAAGACAATGAGAGAAGGAATCAGGAGCAATCCCTTGTGAAGAAAGTTGTGAAATTATGGATAAACCTTGTTGACCAAATCCAAAGATCCCATCAACTGCTCTATCCGACTTAACCAAATCCCCAGTTTCAGTTGTGCTACAGCTGTTGCATAAGCATAACTCACTAAATCAATAAAAAAAAAATTATGAAAAAAAAAAAGAGAAAGAGAAAACTTGTTGATAAGTGATAACACTTACCCAAAGACAACAGAAGCTGAAGTATTTGATGATCTTGAATCAGCAACAACTGTTTCTAAATGCATCAAGTCAGATACATAATAACCTGATGTTCCACTTCCATCTCCATATTGGAATGTGTAACTACACTGATCATTTGAACAGCTGGAATCAGAAGATTGACCAGCTTGAGAACATCTCTGATCTGAACATGAGATTGGAGATGAGGTTGATGAGCTTGAAGGATCATAGAAGGAAACTGGAATCTGTTCAGTAAATAAAAACATACATAGATGTTCAATAAAAACATACTAGTTCATTAATTCATAAAAAGTCACCCTTTTATTGAATGAATGAATATATATAAGATATGATAAGCATACTTGGAGTCCACTTGATTTAGGGCAACCATTGCAAGGGCTGCAACCCACCCATAACACATCACTTCCTGTATCAATTTGTACATAATAATCCTTTGGAGGAGATCCCAATGTAACTTGCGTGTAATAAAGCCTACAAGATAACCAAATTTCAATATATAAATGCCTGTATATCCCTAACAATAGTCTTTTCCGTTTAGGGTAACTACTGGTTATCTAAAGATCACTGCTTGAATATGAAGGTCAAGTTAACCGAATAATGAAATGTCTGTAATTCGAGAAATTTTAAAATCATAAACAAAAATTGAGGAAGTTCGAGTTACCCAACGCGATAAGGATCATAAGTGCCTTTGACAGGAAAATCAATAACACCTCCTGAAGGAGACTGTTGTTGCAATATCCTACGGTGTCTCAAATTGTCTCTGTCTTTAAGATGACTCAACTCAATTCGGTGGTTCACCGGAAAAGCTCTCTCCAACTTGAGAGTCGCCGGAAACCCACATCGAACAACCGACGCCTGTAGTAACAGGAAGACAACGGCGCCGAGTAATGTTAAAGTAACCGGATTTTGAATAGAAACTGGCATTCCTGATCTCCTCTTTCTTCCTCTATATCAAGATTAATTCTACGAATTAACTGAAAAGCATACACATGTGTATACTTATAGGTTGCTTGTATGAAGATTGCCAATCGTGTTTTGTAAATTTCAGGCGGAATTGAAAGGGCATAAATCAAGGAGTGGTTGATTTTGCGCCGGAGATGTTTGAAAACTGGATTACACACGAATAAATCAACTTAATCAACCTGTCAATAAATACTCTTTTGTCGTGCTGATATTCCTATAATTTTTTAAAACAAGTTACAGAAGTGACCCTTCATTTATGGTTTAACTTACATTTATAGGACAATATGACAATTTTAGTATTTTAGTGGTAATCCAGGCCATTTTTGTTAAGTTAAGAATGTCAAAACAGAAACGTGTGTATCACATGCCGTAATGTTTTTTTCAAAGAAAAGATAAACCACGGATAATTGACTATACACTGTTAAATATTTAAAATACAGTATTGTTGTATTATTTATTAAAGTATAGGGGTTATTTGTGAAAAAGTTCGTGCATACCATCATCATATACGTGTACGGTGACCACTGACCAACCGACCTTTTGTTTATCAGCTTTGACATAAACCCAAATCGTGCATCGAAGACTTGTACTAAATAAAAATTGTGTACATATACGTGTTTCCCTTTTGAATGTTTTGACAACAAGGCAAATTAATGCAGTGAAGACTTGTACTATGTGGCAAATCTCTTGCACTCTACTAGATTATATAAATAGAATCTTCTTCGCAGTTTGTTAATGCATTTTGACTTGGTAAATATTTTGTGTAGGATGATTTTATTATGTGTTCATTATGGTCAACGAGACTATAAAGTATATTAGGTGAACTAATTCAACGATTAATTATGAATTTAATTAGATGATTGCTTGCAACTATCCAGGTTGTTTCTGAAAATTTGTATAGTAGTATTAAACTGTTAATAAAACAAATTTTGTATGCTTTTGTCAGTTTATATAAGCATTTTCCAATTTGTTATTTTTTTTTTTTTTTGTTGGAAACCACAAATTTTATTAAAAAACTAAAAAAGTATCCACGACTAGCAAGTAGCTATCAAAGGGACAAGATAAGCGATAAAGAAAAATGTTAGATAATTATCAACTACAAAAGGGAGAAGATGACCATTGATGACCACTTGTCCCATGAACAAGTACCACATTTACTCCTACATTCAACCCACAAATACAAAACTGGTTTTATTTGTTTTACACCATACGAGGGAGTGATGAACACTTGTTTGAATATCGATCATTACAATATTTACATAGCTTCCAAAAGAGACTGTAACAGATGGTATGGAGTCGGTCTTTCATTTTATAATTTCCCCCCAATTGCAACAAATCCAAACAAGTCACCAATCTATTGCACGAATAATATTGTAAGCCACACCAATTGAAGATTTTATCCCTTATTGCTTTAGCAAATGGACACATCACCAAAATGTGATCAACATCTTCTTCCTTATTGATGCAAACACAAGAAATAGTAGTTTGGGTGTCAATTCCTCTTGTTCTAAGACCCACCATCGAAGTTATCTTCTGTTGAATTGCTCGTCACAAGAAACAATTGACATTGATTGGTATTTCTTTGCTCCATTTGATTGTGAGAATATTTTGAGTATTTCCTGACTGCCAATCGACTTTCCTTCTTAGATCACATACCTTGAATAACCCGTCCTTATCTAAGGAGTAAGGAGGATACCCAAGTATTAGTTCGGTTTACCAGCTGCGTCGAAGATAAATCACTTTTAAAGTTGTTAAGATCTGATCTCAGGCCAGCTTCGTGAGGACATGAGCTCCCATGACCTGCAAAAAAAACCTTAAGCAATGAGTATTGATACCAGATTTGATTTGCAGTTTGAATATGTCATCAAGTTCCAAACCATGCTTATGTAAATCCTTTTTTGCCTCCACAATGTTATTCCAAACCCCATTGATCTTCCTATTAGCCAGATAATTATGAGGTTTGTCATTTAAATTGTGGATGCTTTTTATGATTCTACCTCACAACGTGTCTCCTCCAGTCTTCAAATGCAACCACCACTTAAAAATTAGACCAATGTTTAATGCCCTGATCGAACCCACACCCAGCCCCCAACCGATTTTGAAGCAATAACTTTATCCCATGAATAGAGAAAAGAAATAAGTGGGTAAGTTTCATAGCATCGAGTGATTAGTGTCACTCGACCACCGAATGACAATGTTTTAGACTTCCAAGAGGATAGTTTCGCAAGAAATTTTTCGATAATTGGTTTCTAGTTTTTATAAGCTTCATATTCGCAACTACTTGGACCCCGAGATACTTGAAGGGAAAGGATCCCGCTTCACATCCAAGTATATTGGCCCGGTTCAAGGTCTCGTTTACTGATGCATCAATTCTAAACACTCTTGATTTGTGAAAGCTTACCTTTAATTCAGATGCAGCATGAAAGCACCTCAAGATCCTAGCCAAGTTTTTTAGGTTAGATTTAGACCATTCACCAACAAACAATGCATCATCAGTGTGTAGAACAGATGAGTGATAATAGGACATTCAAGTGAATTCCTTTATAGGTCCCTGTGACATCCCCAAAATCACGGACAGAAAAGACCGGTTTGTTTATGCTTTGTTTAAAAATCAGAGTAACCTTTTAAATAAAAGTGTTGCGGAATTTGTCCCAAAACAAAATATGATAAAGATTTATCAAAAGCATTTCCATAGAAATGTATTTCATTAAAAGACTTGAGATGTCATGTTCGTACAGATCAAAAGCATAAACAGTACAATGTAAGCCTTACTACATTATTTCGTATCTACAGGCCTATATCCGTAATCCATCGTCCAAACATCATATCTATTATCAAGCGCCACTACCTGTAATACATAAAACTGAGTGGGTCAGGCTTGGGAGCCTGGTGAGCACATAGGGTTTTCAACCCACAATAAATAAGTTTATTAATTTCATCAATCAACAATAACCCGATTACCCGTTCCCGTTATCCTCACTTTACGTCCCTAAACACCTATCATAAGGGACCTAGTCTAAGGATCATTATCGGGATGGACACTACTGCTAAGGGGATTCCTTAACAATAAATGTCCTAAAGGCAACCATGTGGGGGATGGAGTACACCGGTGAACACATCGTTCACAAACACCTACAGGTTGCGAGCCTACTAGTGTTCCACTGGACTGTCTAGAAGAGTCTGTGGTCGTCATCCATACTCCGTTAGATGACAGAATCAACAACATCAACATCGAGGCCTCTCATCATTTTATCACACATCACCTATTACATCTACCCATGTTTTACCCCAACATTTTCGTAGATATAAAATACATATACAGTTTAAATCATTGAAAACATGTATAACAATGTTCATCCAGCATAGATAGCAAGTATTTCAGATAATATGCACACATAACACGTAATTTATATAAAATACTTCATATCTATGTGTAAGCTGAAAGTAACTATGCACTCACCTGAGTAGGTGGTGACTCGACACTTGGACAACACTTCGTTACTCTTAACACACTTTTCCTTCGGCAACACCTAGTATCATTGCCACTAGGGTTTAGTTTAATATTCACCGCGACTAATTAGTAGTCTAGCTATTATTACTATTATATAAGCGTTAAATGATACTTATATAACTCATAATAATAGCCCAAGTACTTATTATAAGGTCCTAATAACATTACTATATTAAAACATAAGCTAAACTAAAGATAGGTTAGGCGTAGCTCACTTACAGCGGGTTTTCTCGAAAACCGGGCTTCGCTGGAGCAGCGTTCCCGAGCCGAAAGGCTCTTTTATCGGGACTCCGGGAGCCTCGGGGCTTCCTTCGGGTGCTAGGGGGTTTACCTAGGCTTTTAGGGGGGGGGGGGGGTAGGGAGGCTAGAAAGAGAAACTAGAGAGAGAAAGTGAGTTTGGGAGGTGTGAAGAGAAGGCTAGACTCGACACCTCTATCTATAGTGAAAATATCTGATGGACTCGCCGAGTTGGTCCATGTGGTGGCCTTCTGGTGGTGCCACGTGTCCAATTCTGGTGGTGCCACGTCACCCCTATCGCGTATCAGCCTTCGAACTTAGAAAAATCATAACTCTCGCATACGAGCTCCGTTTTCGACGTTCTTTATATCCACGCGTAGTTAAAATCAAGATCTACAACTTTCATTTAGACTCCGTCGGCAAATTTTCGACCGATCTCAAATTTAACAGTAGGAGGCGTTTAGACTGTTAAATGACCGCGAAGAATTCGTAACTCCTTCATACGAACTCCGTTTTCGTCCATCTTTTTACCGTTGAGTTCCTATTAATGAGATCTTCAACTCTCATTTAGGTCGCGTAAGCCAAAAACCGCTCGAACTAAAATTCGAGTTTCGGGTCGTGCACTGCGAAGCCGAATCTTAGAAAAATCATAACTTCCTCATACGAAGTCAGATTTGGACGTTCTTTTTATCGACGATCTTAGTTTAACATATTCTACAACTTTCGTTTAGATTGCTAAGGCTAAATCTCGCTCTATCATAAATTCACTATTTACGCTTCCCGGTGTCGTGCCGGTTTTGCCGTAAAGCTTCGACGGGCCATAACTTCTTCGTTATAACTCGGATTTCGGCGTTCTTTATATGTACGGAAACCTTGAGACATATTTTACAACTTTATGTAGAGATTCGGGCTTATCTCATACTTTAATTTTGACGCTTATTTTTATTCTTTATTTATAATTAAATTGTAAGCACATAAATACACATAATTCACATAATACTCAAATATTTCATCTTTATTACTTCAAAAAGAGTTACAATAGTTGACATAGACTATTACATTGACAAATATGCTTAGCCCTGAAACCCAGGCGTTACAGTCCCTCTATCTCTAGCATCCATCAAAGAAACGTTGAGACCTTGCAATGATGAATAGGAATGAGGAGAGGGGGTCTCCTTGGCGAACACCTTTAGAGATCTCAAACTCATTGGTCGGGAGCCATTGATAATAACAGAAGTATGAAGCACCCCCGAATCCAGAGATAGACACTTGTTTTGAATCCCATTTGTGCAAGGATACATGAATTGAAAAAAAATGTTTAAATAAATGCAATGGTGACGTTTTTATTGCTTACAATTAAACATATGTGTTTGACTATGTGACTTAGATAAATGCAATGTTTAAAATTCAATACAAATCGTGTTCATCGTTTTTTTTCCTCAAGTTATTTGTCAAAAAGACAGGTAGTTGTGTCAAGCCCGTGTGTTTTAGACTTGAATCAAACACAAATCATAAACACGGTATGTTGCAGAAAATATATACAAGAAAGCATAGGTATTATCAAACAAGATTATCATATGAGCATAATACAATCTATCAGGGTTATCAATTGAGCGTAAAATAATTTTTTTTTCCTACTGAAATATACTTGATAGATGAATAAATTAGCTGCTCCACATAATCCAATTTTATGCAAGCAATTTTTTTTTCTTGTAATTTCATCATAATAATTCATGTAATGTATCTTTACTTAGCATGGTGGGTTGTCCCCACAAATTTTTTTTGAATATGTATCCATTACCAACAACATGCTTTTACATAATTGACACATATTTTAACTATTAAAAAACTTTATAAAATAGACTTGAATATCTTTCACTTTTTCTATGGGAACACCTTTTCTATTGTGGTATCAAAAACTTTGTATTTGTTGTTTTCCTCATTTACAATATTTATATAAGATAGTTTATCCACATAAAACAACTCATTGATACGGAAATGTCCACACCTCTATGAATTTGAGCCTAAATATTTTTAATATTTTGTAATAGGCACGATGCTAAAAGTCATTGTAATCCCTTTACGAGTTTAGGAAAAGTTTCTATTTTGTTTTTTTTCAACAATTTTAAAGTGAAAAATTAGGATCATGGGTATTAAAAATATAATTCAAGTCATCGATTGATTTTATAATCATAAAATTTCTCAAACATAAAGTAGTTACAGAAATGAAAACAAAAAACAAAATGAATTTGACAACTACAATTGGAAATTAATTTATAGACTCAGTAATAATTGGATATCTAAAATAGTAATGTTGCTTATTATGTGGTTTGTTAGATTGAAGAAGGTTTTCCCCTGTAAATCTATCATAATAAATAAAAATGATTTTATCATATGTCATTTTTTAATTCAAATGGCCACATGTCATTTTGTCATAATTTTGAGATATATTTATTTTTCACTTGTCATTTACTTTATTTTTTATTTTCATTATATCATTAATTTAATTACCATAAATTAGACCTATCATAATGACTATTAATTTTAAATTTAAAATTTCAATTTCAACTTAAAAATAAATTTACAGTTTAAACCTTTGTATTTAATATTTTGTTATAATTAAACCGTTTAATACACGAATCTGCTAACTAAACACATAATTTTAATTAATTTATTTTTGCATGTTTTTCTTCTCATAATTTCCAAATTCAAATAAACTTTCTATTTAATTGTTCTCATTTAACATTTTGTTTTAATCAACCCGTATAATATACGAGTCTCACAACTAATATATTCATATAAATCGAGAAATAGACCAAAAATAAACAAAAAAAAAAGTATTCAAGTTCATGAACTTTCAATTTCTTTTAGAAGATACACGTACTCCAATAATGGGACCGGTTTGAAAATGACTTTTTTTTAAACGGCGAAAAATTTATAAAAAACAAGGAAAACAATTGTGAAGTGCAAGTTTTATATTAGAGTAAATTACACATTTGATTCCTTTAGCATGCATTTTTCTATGGGTTTAATCATAATTTTAAAAATTGATATCAATCATCCTTACGAACAATGGCGGATTTAGAATAACCTAGGGTATGCAATCAATTAAACAAAAAGTAACTTAAACCGTCCTACGGTATAATTAAAAAAAATTATCATGTCATTGAAAAGAAAAACGAAATACTTTTTAATTTGTTATTTATGAGTTTTCATATTTTAGGAAATTTTCTAATTAAATAAACAAATGTTTTTTTTAATTACGTTTTAAGAAAAAAGACATGAAAATTAACGACTTTACAACTTTAAATTGAATACATCAAATTTTCAAAATTGTAAACCACATTTCTTATTAAATTTTCTTAGGATTTTTTTTTCTAAATTTTTAGAGAATCTTGATATATAAAGTAACCACTTTTGTTGTACTTCTGTGATGAGAGCACACAAGCATTTAAATGAGGATATGTAAACTTAATATTTATTGTTTTAAAAAATGAATTATTTAGAAAATTAGCACTTCTTGTACAAGATCAACTTCTTGTACAAGATCAAGGTATGCAAATACATACCCTTATTAAACACTAGATTCGTCCATGTTTACGGTTTGACATTAAGTACAAGACTCAGAGTCATGACGCACCATGACGAGTTTTTTAAAACCTTGTTTATACCTCTTTTTTTACTATTCTATTAACTCCAATAACTAACTTTGTAAATTTTCGAAAAAAACCTAAAATGACTAACTGCTTATCTATCACCAAGAAATCCTTCGGCCTCATGTCGTCGACACCGATGTTGGAACACTTTGTCGATCATTGTCTCCGATGTATCCAACATCTCCTCAAGCCAACACATACTCTGTTTCCTGAGCCCATCTTCACAACCCCGATCATCATTCTCACTACTTTTATCCTCTTATTGTTCTATCTCTCTCTCTCTCTCTCTCTCTCTCTCTCTCTCATTTCTTAGCAAGACCAATGTCGTCAATCTCCTTTAGGGGTGAGCGTTTGTACCTCTAGATCGGACCGCAATACGATCCAGATTGTGTTTTTAGAGCGGGTTCGGTTCTCGGTTCTTTGAATCATGCAAAAAATCGGTTCGGGTACAAAATCGGATAGGTCTGGTCTAACAAGTATTCTTTTTAAAGTAATAGATAAAGTAACTTTGGTAGGGCTTCAACGAGTTGTTTCATGTACACCTAAAGTTATACCGGTCTAATGAGTACAAAAACCAAAAAACTGGACCTATATGTGGACCCGATAAACCTCAACAAGTTTGATTCATGGTCCACCATTTTTTGCTAAACTGGTCCAGTACAAATGCTTACCCCTAACATCTTTCTCCTCGCACCAGTGCTAAACCATCGTTGATCTCATTCCCCTTTAAACATCGATATCATTCTTTTATAAGGTTAAAATCATTTTTAAGAATTTTTACAGATTTTGGTTCAATTTAGTTTTTATGTTTGAGTTTCATTTAGTTTGAGTTATAATGTGGTGAAAAATGATGATGTGGTACTTGTTATCTATGGTGGTGGGAAACACACTAATAACCTATAAGTAGGGGTGCAAACGAGTCAAGCTACTCGCGAGCTACTCGAGATCGAATCGTTAAAAGCTCGACTCGAAATTGATTTCAAACGAGCTTGAGCCGAACTCGAGCTTAATATTAAGCTCGCTTATTAAACGAGATCGAGCTCGAGCCTATGTCATTAAACTTGATTAGGCTCGCGAGCCTAAGAGAGCCTTTATATAGTATAATTTATTATTATTTTATTATATTAAAATAAAAACATATCATGAGAATTATGGATTTACGGTATTAGTAAACGAGCTCGAGCCGAGCTTAAGCTTATTTAGACACGTCAGATAAAAAATGAGTCGAACCCGAGCCTGAGCCGAGCTTGTATAATTCTTTACGAGTTCGAGCTAGTACAAGAAAGCTCAAATCGAGTCGAGCTCGAGCTCGAGCCTCATATAACTTAAACGAGACCGAACCGAGCCTAGCCAGGCTCGGCTCGGCTCGTTTGCACCCCTACCTATAGGTCATTTATTTGGTTATAATAATATTATTAGTATTAATAATAACTTTAAAAACAATAAAATATAAATTTTGAAAAAGACAAAAACATATGCATTTTAAGTATTTCGTACGATTTAACGAAGAGGATTTACGGTAACTCGGATAGGGATCATATATGATAAATTTGAAAACCATAAGAATGTTTGTTATCCACTTTTAAAAAATATGATCAAACTACAAAAAGACATATACCAAAGGACCAAAACCGTAATATATATACTCTTTATCTTATGACTATGCACTTTGGCGAAAAAGATAATGCCCAAATTTTGTCACAAACCTTTAACTTTATTTTGGTGGATTGTCTTTTAGAGAAAAAAACAAACTATTTTTCAATTACTAAGTTAGTAATTTTTTTTAACAGCTATCAAATCATGTATTCATAATTCTAGCAATTAGCTATAATGAAAAAAAACAAAAAAAATTATAAAGAGTTCATTAGCCAAACGTTTTAAATAACATCGCATTTAGAGAAAAAACAAATTACTTTTTAATTACTAATTACTTCAGTTAGTAATTTTCTTTTAACAACTATCAAATCATGTATTCACAATTCTAGCAATTAGCTACAAAGGAAAAAGAAAAACAAATAATTATAAAGAATTCATTAGCCAATCTTTTCAAATAACACCATATTTAAACACTCATATTTTAATCAATACTTTTTTTAACATCTACGTATACTAATAAATAAAACCTAAAGAGACACAATGACTAAAAATAAAAAGTCAACAATCCAAATAGGAGATTTTATGAGATATCATTACATCACTATGATTGAATCTTTAACTTTTTTTTGGATAATCTTAGAATAACAGTTTTAATGACGAAGAAGACATAAGAACTAACAAATATTTATAGTGAAAATTTGCTAAAATCTCAACCTTCTGACCAAACACTTTTCCTTTGTTTTGGTTTAATAGTGTCTTTGTGGCATAATCTTAATAGTTAAACTATGGATGTCAACGGAAGCAAACGGGACGGGGAGTACATCTCCTGCCCTCATCCCCGAAATTTCTCTGTTCCCCCGTCTCTGCCCCCGCCGCCGAAATGTTCAGCCTTCCTATCCCGCCCCGCCCCTGAATCGCCTTTATTACCTCCGCCACCGTTCCCGCGCCCCGATTGATTTTGGGTTACCTTTTTTGGGTTAAAAGAAGTTGTTATTTAAGCTAAAAGAAACTATTTTTAGTTACCAAATAATTATTTATAGTAGAATTTTACATGTTAAAAATAAAAAAGTAATGACATCTTAAAAAAATTATACTAACAACTTAAAAACATGTTTTTTAACGAATTTTGGAAGCTCAAAAAATCATGTTATTGTTTACTATATTTATATAATTAATATATATAAATATATGTGTAGTTTATTAACGGGGTCCTCATGGGGGTTTCGGGATGGGATTGCCTACCCCCGCCCCTGCCTCCGAAATTAAAACATGGGTTAACCTTACCCCCGTCCCTGTCCCTGCCCCCGATTTTCTAAAACAAAAAACTCCCCCAAACAGAACGGAGCCCCCACGGGAACGGTTCCCACGGGACTTTTTAACATCCCAAATTTAAACCTTAACTTATTCAACTCACAATTGTGTGTAATATGTAAGTATCAACATACCTTTACCCCTCCTTTTATGTATCAACTTTTGAGGATATATTATTTCCTGCATAGATGGGTATGTTATAATCCATGACATCTCCAATTTTCAGAGCTGAAAAAAAAAATATTCTTTACGCTTTCAAAAATCATAATATTTTTATTTGTGGAAAATCTTAGTATTGTACAACATCTCAAGTACAAATAAATGTCTCAAAATAATATTACATTCATCTCATATTTATTGTCCACTTTTGACTTTTGAAATATTTATTCTTCAACTTTGATCCTAAATATTTTTGTTTTTGATATATAATACTTGATGCAAAATATAGAAATGGATTGTGTTTTAAATGTCTTTTCATTTTTATAAGTTTCATCAAGTAATACATAACACAAATAAAAATATTTAAGGTCAAAGTTGAT
The DNA here is from genome assembly GCF_002870075.4 of Lactuca sativa. Taxonomy (NCBI): domain Eukaryota; kingdom Viridiplantae; phylum Streptophyta; class Magnoliopsida; order Asterales; family Asteraceae; genus Lactuca; species Lactuca sativa. The sequence goes on from NC_056624.2 coordinate 191,104,310, forward strand.
GAATAAAGACTTCAAAAGTCAAAAGTGGACAATAATTCTGGGACGGAGGGAGTAAAACTTTAAGGATGTCATAATCGATACACAACATATGTTATAGCGTAAAAGACCTAATGGTCCTATTCAATCACTCAACATCATATTCAAGCCTTCAACAATCTAAAAATCATGATGCATATAAAATGAATGGGTCAACAAACGAGGATCAATAAATACAACAAATACGGAGAATGTAATAAGCCTCATGAACATCTGTTTATTTATACCACAAGACAATTAAGTTAGTGGTGGTCATCTATATGACTATGCCTAGCAGTGGTCTGATCCCAAGTGTTATTGGACAAAGTTTCACTTTTAGAACCACCCTATCTGGCAAGATAACCTCATATATACCCACTAGTGTTCTATTACATGTACACCCTATTTGGTTTTCTACGAAGTTCCCTTAATTACTTCGTCAATGGAAACGCTAACGCACGAAGCTCGCCCTATCACTTCATAAAAAGAAACGATGAGTCATGACGCCCATCAAAATAAAGAGGAGGGGGAATACTAATATAGCACTCATGTATGTGAAACATACCCCACCAGTCACCAAAGTCGTCGATAGGAATTTTAGGATGTAACGTCCCCAAAATACTAAATAAAAATTTTCTTTAAGTCAACCAAAATAGTCATTTTTTCATTCCAAATACCCAAATCAAGTGTAAGGAATTTGTATCAAGGTTATTAAAGTACAAAACAAAATAATAGAATGCAGAACACTGGTGGATGTTGTGCGATCATGTCGTGCCCTTCCCCTTTGAACTAGAGGTACTTGAAACAATAAACATAAAACTGTAAGTACAAAGCTTAATGAGTTCCCCAAAATACCACATACCACATACATATAGACGGGTCTGTAACGCCCGTAGATCTGGGCTAGTCAATTTAAGGACAGTGAGCGTCAAAAATGACTTTTTTTTGGGAAAGATTATTTAGGAGTAATCTTAACTAAGATTTAGTTTATGTTACTAGGTTTCCGAATATATAAAGAACGTCGAAATCCGAGTTATAACGAAGAAATTATGACTTGTCGAAGTTTCGCGACATAACCGACACGACACAGCGAGACATAAATAGTGATTTTATGTTAGAGCGATATTTATCCAAAACAATCTAAATGAGAATTGAAGATCTCATCAATAGTAGTGCAACGACGGAAAGACGGACGAAAACGGACGTTAGACGAAGGAGTTATGAGTTTATAACGGAGTTTTTCTGTCCTGGCCTACTAAAAATAATATATAAGTAATATAATTATAATATATTAAAAATAAAGTCAAAATTAGCCAATGGAGTCTAAACAAGAGTTGTAGAGCATAATCTCACCTTTGCGTTGATATAAAGAACGTCGAAAACGGAGTTAGGTTCATATACATTCAACAAGTATTGTGTGAATGTATGAACCAATGAGATTTTAAGAAACTTTTAAATAATTAATAATAAATATAAGGTTAAATATGTAATCAGCATGATAAGCAATTAATTAATTTCCAAATGAAATCTCTTTAAATTAGGTATTTCAAATTTAACAGCCTATATTTAGGCAATGTAATCCTTCTTTATTTTTACTTGTGACCAAATCCACAACCACCATCGTCTTCATTGGCTGCCAACTACCAACACCATCATCTCCATATGTTGTCCATCTTCGATCACCATCTTCCGTCATCATCGCTTAGATATAAAAGGATGAGTTAAGGAAAGATGAGTATGTCATTGTTCTTCACACCCACAAATAAGAAAAACCTCAATCGCTTCCCCTACAACGGTAAAAAATAATAATTAGTTTAACTGTTTTTTCACTATTTCATCTTTATATTCATCTCTGGGTTTAAGTTTAAATGATAAATAAAAATATGAAAATATCATATCATTTTTATCTCGTATCCCCTATAATATGTACTTCTATTTCATTAATGTCTTATCTACTGAATTCATTATTCGAACATATGGAGGAGATTGGTTGTGAAGATTTTCTTTATTAAACCAAATTTACTAGAGAGGATCGAACTACTATGTAATTTAATTTCTTAAGTTTCTTAACTTTTTGCTATGTAATTTATTAACCTTATGTATCTAATTTCTTAACCATTAGTTATATATAAAAAGTAACATAATCAAGGGTCTAGCTAAATTGAGCAAACTAAACTCAAGCAGCTGTTCTAAATTTTTTATACATGACTTATTCTTTAAGAATTAATCGGATGTTATCTGTTTCTTTGTTAAAACTATAAAAGAATTGGATTTGAAATTATATATTCTACAAGAATGTGTATGTTGATTTTATTTATATATTCACCAATAATGATTTGTTTGTTTTATCCCTGCATGTCACATGATAAATGCTTAAGGATTGTATCTATATTTGTTTCACATTATATAATTGAAATTTGTTATAATTGAAATTTTGCGGTGATTAATATGAATACCAAGTAAAATATTTTTATAGAATTATGGTTGTATAAATGGAATATTCCTTACTTCAGTTGTGTATTCTACTAACGATATTTCTTGTAACTGTAGGTGTATTACAAGTAGTAACACAGCAACAACTAGACGTGTACAAACTCAACTTGTTTAAGAGGATGGATGATCTTACATGTATTTATAGATTTATGTAAATAGTTGTTTAGGGAGTTCTTTAAGAATATTAGGTTATGTAAACAGTTGATTCTGGTATTCTTTAAGAATTGCATTTTTAACTTATATACAAGTTGATTATGGTATTCTTTAAGAATTGCATTTTTAACTTATATACAAGTTGATTATGGTATTCTTTAAGAATTGTAATTTTAACTTATATACAGTGTGTTGTGTTCGAATAATAACAGTTGTATGATAATGCATTCTTTAAGAATTCAGTAAAATAAGTCTACATTTGAATATTCGTTAAAAATAGTATGTTGTAATTGGAATAATAATTGAACAATAATGGTTCATTCTTTAAAAATTCAATGAGTATTGCTAAATTTTGGTATTCTTTAAGAATTGATCATGTCAGCATTATGAATAGACGTAAATCTAAAAATCGTTTGAAAAATTCAAACGTAAATTTTATAATTCCATATATAGCTATTTTTTCTAAAAAACGGATCATCTTGCTTATAATCCAAAAATTCCATATATACTATCAACAATTTTTACAACTTTGCCCTTATAATTAACTAAATGTAGTTATATAGTAAATGCTAATATGTACCCCTAAAATCACATCCATTTATTTTTTTTAATCAAGTGGCTACAATTTGGTTACACATTCACACAATACTTGTGATTCACATTTGATCCTAACTCTCTCTCTCTCTCTCTCTCTCTATATATATATATATATATATATATATATATATATATATATATATAAATATATATATAGGGTTAGGTTATTTTGTTTTCATTATCTATTGTGTGCATGTATGACTGATTATGGACCAATCATTTTAGTTATTTTGAGAAAGTAATTAATGTATATTACATGTTGAAGATATAATAGATATTAATTACATCTTCAGCATTTAATATGCATCAATTACTTTCTTAAAATAACTAAAATGTTTGGTGCAGAATCAATAATACAGGCACACAATAGATAGTAAAAACATTTGAACCTAACTCTCTCTCTTTCTCTCTCTCTCTCTCTCTCTCTCTATATATATATATATATATATATATATATATATATATATATCATCTCTAATAAATGAAAGTTTTATTTTACCACATGTCATCTTCTCCTTCATTTTGACACTTGTCATTTTGTGAGAGTTTTAAATTTTTATTTTTCAATTGTCATTTTTTAGGGATTTTTATTTTCTTAAAATAAAATTCCATAAAATTGTAATGGTTTTATAAGGAAATAAAATCATCCTATTAATTTGTTAATAAATTTTCATAAGTACTCCAAACAATTTAATTTCTTTTGCAAATGTTCCAAAAGATTAAATTTTATTATGTAAAGTATTACTTTTATAAAATATTTCATGTTTATATATTGATATTAAATTTTTATTTTTAATAAATCCGTGTAATACACAAGTCTCACGTCTAGTATGTATATATATATATATATATATATATATATATATATATATATATATATATATATATATATATATATATATATATATATATATATATATATATATGGAAAAGACACATTATTTATGATAATCACGCAACCACAAATGTATCATCTAATCATTTGTTCATTACACCAATCTTTTAATTTATTAGTGATTAAAAAGAATAACAGAAGTGATTAGTAGGAGGACATAAGAATATAAAGGAAATGGGCCACAAAAAAGAAATCATATAGAGAAATACAAAGGAACAAGTTTCATGCCTTCAAAATGTCCCACATGGCAATAATCACACCGACAAACAATCATGTCAAAAACTGAACAAATTATCATCTCTTTATAAATGAATCATCTTAAATTATATTGTAAACCTTCCAAACATTTTTCCAATATAAGTTTATTTACCAGCATAATCTAGTTATGAATAATCAATTATAATTTGATTTTAAATGGTTGGTTATACAATGTGTAATATATCAAATATAAAAATATTGGTAATTAATTAAAAAAAAATACATAAAAAAATACATGAAAAACAGAGTGGCATCGAAGTCAAGGTCAAGCAGTTTGATAGATATGCAAAAGAAAATCGCAAGACAATCGAGACACACAGTGACTCTGAGTCCTCAAACCGATTTTTGATCTCACATTCTTCCACGGCTCTTTAAACCCTTCAACACCGATCTGAATAATCTTCACAAATGGGTTTTCGATTTCATCAATTGCTTGATTTCAGAGCCCTGATTTGATGAGATGCAGCCAAGTAGTTTTTCAGCAACTCCATTTGCTCTGATTCCACTCGCTTTCAATCACGGAAATTTGAGCCCCGAGGGTTTTGAGCTTTCCAGGTTTTTGTTCCTAGGTTCGCTTCTGTTATCTCCAGGAGGAGGCAGCGGCGGCGACGGTGCTGCTGGTGGTATGGATTTTTCAAAGGTTGGTGAGAAGTTTCTTAGTTCTGTCCGCTCCGCGAGATCTCTCGGCTTCCTTCCTTCGACTTCAGATCGTCCCGAGGTAATTGGAGTGTTACAACTCCTGTTTAGACAAATAGCTATAAGTCTGCGTCACTTGTTTTGTGCTGTAGACTGAATGGGTGCATTGATTTCATTCTAATGGAAGTAGTTTAATATAATAGATCATGGTCTAGTTAGTTTCCAGTGTAAAGTTTTGGATGTTGAAAGTTTTTGGTATGCATACCCTACAACTAAACTCTATGCTTTTTGTTAGTGAACTGTTATTCATACACACAGAAACTCCCATAACATGCCCTATGCTCCACTGTGGTATAATAATACTGTTTTTTAATTTGATAAGTAGCTTAAAGTTACATCTTTATGATAATAAATATGTTTTGTTCTGTACTTTGTTGATGTTTTGGAGCTAATGGGAGTGGGCATGGTAACTTTATAATGGGAACTGTGTATACTTTGTAAGTGAAACTTGTTAAAGTTATTTTAAGACTTTCTTATGTAAGATGGGGTCTGCATGATTTCCACAATGACTGTGAACATCTTTGAAAATTCTTTCCACACAGCTATGGGGCTTTGTACATGGTATTTCTCTTGAATTTTTGTATAAAGGTTGTTTGTGGGATTCAATTACCTTTAGATTACAAAGGAGAAATCTTATCAACTGCTCCAAGGCTTGATAAAAGGGAATTTGATTTGTATTTCAATTTGACTGAAATCATATAAATGAACTGTAGAAATTTCTCATGGTTGGACAAAGAGAGTATAGAATTTTTTTAATGCTGATGGATGAATCATGATTGTCCCAAGTAGGATTGTCACTTTCAACTTAAGGATATAAGACTAAGAGAAAACTAAAAACATGGTTTCCAGAAGAGAAGCATACAACTGGTGTATCTAAGTTGAAGGGGTAAATAAGGTAAATACACGTCTTGTTCAAACAATAGAAGTTTTCTAGCTTCTATCTAACTGCAGCCTTTAGTTGCTTCCTTTGGACATATCCGAATCACTGCAATCTTCTTTTCCTTAATTTTTCTATTATCGTTGCCACTCCCAACGAATTCTGATTGCTGTTTTTGGTACTCTGTGCAACAGTAATATCTTCAGATTAGCTCAATTTACAATGTATGAATCTCTGATAAGTTCATAGAAATGGTATTGTGATTATTCATATTCCATATCACATGATCACAGCCCTTATGCAATGTTCCATACAAGTTCTCACACAAAAAAGCAACATACATTGAATCTGCAAAATGATATCACACAAAAATAGAGACAGAAAATTATAACTGTAGTGAAAGCTTGAATTAAGACAAGTTAACTTACCATAAAGACGAGTCTGTAAAAGAATCAAGTGACAAGAAAAAGAATAAAGTAATGAAGAAATTCCTATCCATGCAAAGACTTTTTTATGAAAGTCCCACATGTTAAAGGCTACAAAATTGACTTCCTCATTAGTATCTATCTTGAAAGCAAAGAGTGAAGACTAAACCAATGGAGGTCTCACTGTTCGTCTCATTAGTATCTATTTTGTGTGAATTCTTTCTTGTCCCTAAATTGGAACCAAAGACAACATTTGTGATTTGTCTATCCTTTTTTTTTTTTTTTTTTTCTTTAGACTTCATAATTTATCTGTTTTGTTGCTGTGCTCACAATGTGGTTTAGTTTACTGAGATAAAATGATGAATCCAGTTGTGTTGTTCAATTTGATTATTCAATATGATTTGTCTTACAGGTTCCAGAACGTGCTGCAGCTGCAGCAACCATAGCTCGTGCACTTGCTTCAATCCCTCCACATCAGAGGCACAATATCTCTTCAAGCTCTAAAGAGCTCACTTCTATATATGGAAGTGAGCCACATGATCAAGTATTAGAAGAGCTTGAGGAAGAATTCTATGAAGAGGTTTTACATCTATGAGATTTCTTAACTAACATTTCAGACTACCCGTATTCAAATGCTTTATATAATTGTTGTTTCCATATCCAAATGCTTTATGTAGGAGTTTGATCCTGTTCAACACACCTTAGAGAATCTCCCATCTGACGAAAATGATCTTCCATATCTCGAGGGGAAGGTAATTTGATCCACTTTTTATATTTTACCATGTGTTTAGATATGATAAAGAATGTTTACTTTACCATTTAAATTTACAATTCATTTCTTGTAGGCTGCTCTAAGATTATTACAACTGGATAGAGTAACAGAAAGATTATCACGCCAAGTGATGGAGAATCATGAAGTAATGGGTAAGATTAATGCTATGCCTATAATATTTTCAAAATTCTGTTTTTCAGGTTTCATAGATGATGATGAAGCTTTGATGTTTATTTTCATTCAGTGAAAGGAATGGATTTGGTAGGTGAGCTGGAGAAAGACTTGAAGGTTGCAAATGTCATTTGCATGGTAAGCAGGTAGTTAGAAATAGAATTAGTCTCGCTATATAAAATCAAACATGATGATTAAATGGTTAAGTTAGTTCTTTTTTTTTTTCTTTATATTAGAACTCATTATGCATGTTTATTTTGTATGCACAGAATGGGAGAAGACACCTCACTTCTTCACGAAATGAGGTATCACAGGACCTCATTGTTAACACATATTCTAGAAAGAAACAAAATCTTCTGGTATTTATTCCACAACCCTTCAGAATTTTACTTTTAACATCACTAACCTTATATGCACATCTAACAATAAATATAAATTAAATTCACAGGACATACTTCCAGTTTTAGCAGCACTTCTTCGTGCAAAGGACATGCAAGTAGAACTTGAAACCCATGTCAATGAAGAAAATTTCTCTAAGGTGCACTTTTTTTTTTTTTTTTAAATTTTTTTTTAAGAATTTCTTTTTATCATAGCAGTGTAAATAATAAATATACATCTTGTCATGTACAGGCATTCCAGGTGTTGTCTGAGTACCTCCAACTTCTGGATAGCTTATCAGAGCTTTCAGCTATACAAGAGATGAGTCGTGGTGTGGAGGTAAGATTACTAAGATACCCTTCATATACATTCATCATTATATCCTATATTACTTTGCCAGCTGGACATATACTTGTACATCATGTATACTGATACAGTCATCACAAATGTACATTGCAGATATGGCTTGGAAGAACTCTACAGAAATTGGATTCACTTTTATTGGGGGTGTGTCAAGACTTTAAAGAAACAAGCTTTTTGACTGTGAGTGTGTTGAAATTTGTTGTAAAATAACTGAAATTTGTTATTTTTACTTTGTGAAAGATGAAATTTATTTCCAATCTTTCAGGTGGTTGATGCTTATGCATTGATTGGTGATGTTTCTGGTCTTGCTGAGAAGATACAAAGCTTCTTTATGCAGGAGGTTATATCTGAAACACATGCAGTCCTTAAGAACATCATGCTAGAGGTAACCTTAAATCATATGCTTTTGTTGATTTAGTTTTTTTTTGACTAATTAATTGAATGTGACAGGATCTTGAAGCTGCTGAAATTCAAAGCACTAGGTATATTTTTTTCATGGAAATTTTACTATTTTCATCTATTACATGTTGTACTTAAATTGTATTTATTTTTTACATTTCAGGCTCACATACAGTGATCTTTGCACTCGGATACCTGAATCCGAGTTTAGGAAGTGTTTATTGGAGACTCTATCTGTCCTCTTCAAATTGATGTGCTCATATTACACAATTATGAGTTTCCATTCAGAGTATAAGGTATGATTCATATCCTTGTTGTAATGTAATTGTAGTGATGATTTTCTACTAATTACAACTGGTTCTTGAATATCTTATCCAGGTTTCCATGGAGACACAGAAACAAGATGATGATGATGCATCTGTTTCAGAATCAAGGGATGATGGAAGTGAAGCTTCAAGCAGTGGGAGTGGGTCCCCATGGTTTCACCTTCGAAACGATGCCACACGACATGTTTCACAAACATTACAAAGAGGTCTTAGGAATCTTTGGCAACTTACAACAAGTCGTGTCTCTGTATTACTCTCTTCTACTGCAGTTTCTTCCACCAGCATGCATCAGTTTTTAAAAATATATGAAGATCTCAACACCTTCATCTTGGCTGGAGAGGCTTTTTGTGGGACTGAAGCAGTTGACTTTAGGCAGAAACTGAAATCCATTTCTGAAAACTACTATCTTGCTTTTCACAAACAAAATATACATGTAAGACTTGACTTATATTCTTCTCTTCATGCTAATAATAGAAAAACTGAAAAAAAGATAATGTTTCATCTTTCAGGCTCTGAAAATGGTTTTGGAAAAGGAGAGTTGGTTCATGATGCCACCAGAGACGATTCAGGTAGTGAGTTTTGCAGGCCTTGTTGGTGATGGAGCTGCGTTGACAAGTCAAACTGCCACCTCAGCTAATTTAGTAAAAACCAGAAGTAAACAAGGTGGATTCTCACATTGGATTAAAACTGGGAATCCGTTTTGTTCAGAAGCATGTGAAAAAACCAATGGGGTATCTGTATCAGTATCTCACAAGAATGATTCTTCACATAGTAATGGTGATGTAAATTACAGCAATGGCCATGGTCATGCTGATACTTCTGAAGATGAAAATGAAGATCTTCTTGCAGATTTTATTGATGAGGATAGTCAACTACCAAGTCGTATTTCTAAGCACAAACATTCAAAAAATCACTCTTTATCTGAAGATATTAGAGCACACACAGGGTCATCAATATGCGTTCTCAGGTGAATTCGTATTTCTCTGAAATCTTAATGAATAAGTGTCGTATTCAGTTTCCTTGACTAAACGTAATGTATATACATAAAATAGGCTGATGGATAAATATGCAAGGCTAATGCAAAAACTAGAGATAATCAATGTTGAGTTTTTCAAGGTATGTAGTTGCAAATTCCAGTTAAGTAAGTAATTATTGGCCGGCTTTAAAGCAACTACATTATTTAGAGTCTAAATGAGTCAAATCATTACACACACACAGGGGATCTGCCAGTTGTTTGGGATCTTTTTCCATTTTGTGTTTGAAAGCTTTGGTTCTCAGAACACCAATCTTAATTGTAAGTTGTTTTATTCTTTTCTGTCTCTGACCAAATTTGTTACATTTTGTTGCTTGTTACCAATACCAATTGCTGATTTTATTTTTTTTGGGATTCTTCAGATCGTCTTAAGTCGAGCTTATCCAGAATATCTCAAGATTGCAATCAGTGGATAAATTCCCCATCTCCTCCAGACTCGTTAAACAAGTCATCATTTCCTCTTATGGACATCACACCTACTAATCCATTTTCTACTCATGTCCCCACCACCTCTTTTGGCCTCAAGGTAATAAAATCCAGATTATTTTTATAAAATTTATTACATTATGTCATGGTTTGGTCTTTATGCTGCTGCAGGAAAGATGCACAGGAGCAGACACTATATCTCTTGTTGCTCGATTATTATACAAGTCCAAGCCTCATCTTCAATCGATACTTTTGGCAAATAAATCCTCAATCGTTGAAGAATTTTATTCAAATTTGGTACCATATTCTAAAAAAAATCAAAAATCCAAAATCCAAGATGGAGATGATATCTGATGATGCAACTGTTTTGATTTTTTAACAGGTGGATTCAGTTCCAGATCTGACAGACCAAATCCATAGAACAACTGCAAAATCGCTTCTTCATATTAGTGGGTAAAACATGACAAATGCTACTATGTAAATCAACATATATATATAATTGTATTGCATATTTCATGTCATTTATGGTTGATCATGGACTCATTCGCAGGTATGTTGATAGAATTGCGAATGCTAAATGGGAAGTTAAAGAGCTTGGAATGGAGCATAACGGGTATTTTATCTTATCTTTTTGTTTAACATCTTTATTTATTAATATACAAATAAATGGGTTGTTTGAATTACAGGTATGTTGATCTTTTATTGGGAGAATTTAAGCACTACAAAACAAGATTAGCTCATGGAGGCATCCGAACAGAGGTTCAAGATGTGTTAATAGGATACGGACTTGAAAATATTTCTCAAGTTTTAGTCGAAGGACTCTCCAGAGTCAAACGCTGTTCTGATGAGGGTCGTGCCCTCATGTTATTGGATCTTCAGGTTTTTATTTTTTTAATTTATGAATTGAAAATTTCTATATTACTAATCTTTGTGTTACTTTTTCAGGTTTTGATGACTGGGCTTCAGCATTTTGTGACGATTAATGTTAAGCCAAAGTTACAGAGTGTAGAAACTTTTATCAAGGCATATTACCTTCCAGAAACTGAATATGTGCACTGGGCACGTGCTCATCCGGTAATTCTTTTCTCTCTCTCTCTCTCTCTCTCTATATATATATATATATATATATATATATATATATATATATATATATATATATATATATATATATATATATATATATATATATATATAATGTATGATGTATGATGTAGGAATACACCAAGAGTCAGATGGTGGGGCTAATAAACCTTGTGGCCACAATGCAAGGTTGGAAAAGGAAAAGTAGATTGGAAGTGTTGGAAAAGATAGAGGCAGGAGGAGTGTAAATTACTAAATACAATCTCACAAACTCAAAACCTCATGAATCATCATCATCATCATCATCATCATCATCATATAATATAGTATAACAGTTTCCCCTTTTCCGGTTAAGGCAGGGGTTGCTGAATTGTGATTTAAAGATGTTTATATGTATATTTTTTTAAATACATTTGGAATTTAACCTTTTTGAGTGGAAAGTAATTCAAGGAATAAAACATTTTTCTCATGTAGGCATATTATATTTATATATTAATGATTCAAGTATTAGAGTGATATTCTATAATAAACTTGTGTTTCCAAGACTTTCTTTTTCCAATGAATGAGAGGATAAAAGTTACTCAATTAGGTGCCTGTTTGGGGACAAGGAAGGGAATTGATTGAACGATTGATTTTTTTTTTTGGAAAAGGAATGCTACCTGGGTGTCGATGACAATCATTAAACATCAATATAAATGATGCGACGTTGCTTCGACCCCTTTTGAGCTCTTCCGGTGATTCGTGAATGAGTTATGCAAGATCACAAGAAAGAAAGGCCGTCAGCCGTTTCCCGGGAGGAGGCTCCTGGAAAGACACTCCGATGGTCAAGTCAGGTGAAGTTCTTTAGGGTTTTAGTATTGAGCTGGAAGAGAATTGCTTACCCGTTGGGCTCTTAAGCGTGCCCTTTTATACTCAGCGACCCTGCTTGTCCGTACAAGATAAGATCGCTTTTGGGGGACAAGGTCAAAGGCACTGATTGGAGGGTAATGCGCCTTTTTCTGTCAGAATACTGCTAATTGGTTCCGTCGGTAATGCCCTGAACATTTGCCTTGTCGCTTGACTGTATCTTTTGTCTTGGCGCCGAGAGCGTCTCTGGCGGGCGCGAACCTTTCACCGAGGCGCCCTGCTCTTAGGGGCGCTGAACCCGCTTGGCTTAGCCCGGCCAATGCGCCAGGTTCCTTGGCCGGGTGTGCTTCTTCCATGCTGGCTAAGGCACGTCATCAAGTCCCCTAGTCCGGTAGCCGTAGCGTTGTACTGCTAGCTACGACGTTCTGGGCTTAACTGTTCTATACGTGTTGTTTCCCTGTTTGTTCGCCGCTTCGACTTTAATGGTGACGTGACCGCTCATGATGGCCAGCGGTTACGTCATCGTGTCAGGTATTTTGAATATCCCACTCGTTATGTTTTCTTATAAAAGTGCTTATCATACTTCCTTCTTTACACTTCCTTTCCTTTGCTATTCCTCTTTTTCCTCTCCATTTTCCTTTCTTCTTTCTCACGACGAGTCCTCCAGGTATTGTACCCTTTGCTACCGAGTACCAACATCTTGAGAGCACTTATGGTCTCTCTTCCTTGGATGGCGTGGAGTTTCCGTCGCCGGGCTCTTCTATCATGTCCCTTCCTCCCGGAAAAGTCGGGATTTACCAGAAAACCCTAGATGTTGGTCTTCGTCTCCCACTAACCGACTTTCAAGAGGAAGTTTTTCAAAAAGATGGTTGTAGCATTCAAATGTCGACTCTAAATGCTGTAAACAAGGTTGTAGCTTTCAAAATGATCTGCCGGGCTAACGGTTACCTTCCTAATTATTTCGTGTTCAAGTACTTTTTCAAGTTTTGTTGCACCGATGATAAATACACGTTTTCTGTCCGGCGAGGGGGACACACCCTTGTCCCTGATGGTCGAACGCCCAAAAATTGGCAAGACAAGTGGTTATGAGTGAACAAGGGTTTGGCTGGCAGTGGCTGCTACCTTGTTAATACTTTTGTCGATACTATTCTCAAGCTCTTTCCCCATAACCAGGGTGTGGCTGATTTCCTAAAGAATGTCCAGGTGTCTCCCGAGGATTATTTTGAAGCCCTTCTGTCTGGTGTGGGGATGAGCCCGTCTTGGAGGCGCCGTGGCAAAATGGCGGTTTTCTTCTGCATCGTCGACGGTATCTGTCCTTTACTCTCTCATGCTTGTTTATTGGTATTAGAGTTTTACTCTTTTTGGGGGCCTTCACATCATGACTCCCCTTCTTCTGCTTTAAACTTTCAGGCGTCGAGTCCCCCTTGTCCATGGATGAAGTTCTCCGAAAGCGCTACCGGGGTAAGTTGGAGTGTTGAGAAGCGGATCTGACCGATCGTCTTCCTCCGCCCCGACGGTTAGATCAGCTTGCTTTGACCGCCGCTATGCCAATTCCTCCGACGATGAGAGAAGATTCACCGTCTGCTGAGGCGGATCCTCTAGTGGTTCGCCTTATCTCAACCGTTATGCCTTTTGGTGGTGCTCATCCTACTTCCGTCGATGATGACGAGGATAGTAAGGATGATATCATTTTGGATGCTCGACGGTTGCAAGCTAAGCGGAAAGCCTTAATAGCCATGGGGTAGTCAGTCAATGGTGCACCCAATGTTGCCAAGCGTGTTCAGACTAGGCGTAGCTTTTTGCGTCTTTTGAGCTCTATTTCTGCGTCGCCGGCGGCCGTTGTTGTGAACCCTGATGATGACGTTCAACAATCTGAAGGGATCGGTGGGGCGTCTAAATAACCCGTTGCTCTTGTTGAAATTGCTTCTTCTACTCCTGTCAATCCCTCTCCTCCAAAGGGCCCCCGTGATCTTGGGCAAGCTCCTGTTTCTCCAATCAAAGATTTTAACGAGGGCTCCTCAAGACCTCCTTTTATTCCCTCTTGGAATCTTCATAATGATTCCCATCTTTCTGTTCGTGCCAATGCTTTGGAATTTGCCCGACATACTTTTCCTCCTGCCGCCGTTGTTGATATGGAAGCTATGGGTAGCCCTGCCCTTTTTCACAATATGACTTATGCTACCGCGCAAGCCATGTTTTATCTTGTCGCAGGTGCGCAACGCATTCAGATGTTTGGTGAGGTGGAGGCTGCACATGCTGGTTGTGGGACTTGTGTGGCTGAATTGGAGCGTCGTGTTTCAGAGCTCAGTGGTGATCTCGAGCGTTCAGAGCAGAGGTATCAACTTCTTGTTTCTGAAAAGGATGCTATGGAGGAGGTCCGGTCCGGTTTGGAAGCAAAGGTTGATTCCCTCTCTCAGGTTAACGAAGGTTTGATGATCCAAATCGAGAGTCTGGAGCGTGATGCAGTTGATCGCGACCGGATGGTTACTGATCTTCAATTGAGTGTCAATGTTGCACAACGTGATCTGGATTGGTTGCTACGAGTGGGCCTTGTGCGAGTCGTTGATAAGCTGATTGAACATCCGGAGTTTACAAATGCTGTAAGTGTTATCTGTCACTCCGCCTTTGTTGTTATAGCGGATTCTGTTCGCAGTGCTCTGGTGAGTGCTGGTCAACAAGGTCTTATTAACGCCTCTTCTTCCAGCCCTGTCGTGAGTGTGAATGAGGCTCTTTTGGCGTTTTCTAGCATGGATCATGCTTCGTTGTTAGGGTTAGGAGATTTAGATATGCCGGGAATTCGTGATCTTTGTGCTTTTTCAGGTTCCGACTGTACTCCTAAAGTTATGGCAGATGATGATGATGAGGTTGGTCATGGTGATAATGTCGTTGCTGGTGGCGATGGTATTGTTGTTGAAGGTGCTGGTGGTGGTGAGGGAGTTAATGTTGGTTTGGACAGTAAGAGTAGTGAAGATGACCATGTTGTTATTGGTAAGCACGTTTGCGTCGACAAGGTTGTTGTTGAGAGTGGTGGCGATGTGGAAGAGTTTCCTGAGGGTTGCGGTGGCGAGAGAGCTGGTGTTGACAATGATTCCGTTAGCGGTGGTGGTAATGATGTGATTGAAGATGGCCAGGCTTCGTGTGCTTCCCCTATGGGGGCGTGAAAACTTTTTAATGCATTTCTATGTGTCTATCGTTATGTTTGATACTTGTTTCTTGGATTTCATCGTAGCACTGCTTTTATTTTGTTTTGTTGATGACGTTTTCTTGTATAACATTGAACCCTCTATGCCATGCTAGGCGCTTATTGTATTGTGTGTTGGCTATTAGATGTGGTGTATTAATTATCACGGAGCCATGCTCTTAAGCGTTTATCCACATGTTCTGATCATAAGGGTAGTTCGACGCGCTAAGCGTTGTACGTATGGATTGACCATGGACTTTAATACTCTACGTATTGGGAAATTTAATACACTAACTATTAGTTCTTAATGCCCTAAGCATTGTACGCTGATCGTGAAATTTAATACACTAAGTATTAATTCTTAATGCTCTGAGCATTGTATGCTGATCATGAAATTTAATACACTAAGTATTAGTTCTTAATGCGCTAAGCATCGTATGTTGACCATGAATTTTAATACACTAAGTATTAGTTCTTAATGCGCTAAGCATCGTATGCTGATCATGAATTTTAATACACTAAGTATTAGTTCTTAATGCACTAAGCATCGTACATGTTAGTCATAAAACTAAAAACTAAGTACACTGAGTACAAAGTTCAACATTTTGAATATTTAGACTTGGTATGGCAGGTACAAATTTTTCAGCACGTCGGGTGACAAAATCTTCTCTTTTTAATGCACTAAGCATTAGATCCTTAATCTTGAGTGTGGCACTTTGTGTTGGGTGTTTGAGATGTCATCCGACACTCATCCGACGGGATTTCCAAGTTTTACTCTTCTAATACGAAGGTTCTCTTTTTAGAAGTAAAATTTCCTCAAGTTCCTTGCGTTCCACGTTCTTGGTATCTGCCTTCCCTCCATCGTTTCCAGGGTGTACACCCCATTTTGGTTTGCTTCGATAACCCTATATGGGCCTTCCCATACGGGACCCAGCTTGCCCTGTGGCCGGGCCCGACTTGCCTCGTTCTTTCTTAGCACGTATTCTCCAATCCTGAATGCTTTCTCTCTGACCCTCTAGTTGTAATACTTTTCTACCACATGTTTATATGCGGCCTGGCGAATGCTTGACTTTTCTCGTCTTTCTTCGAGGATATCCAGGTTCAACCTTAGGTCCTGAGAGTTAGCATCTTCGTCGGTGTGGATTGTCCTCAGCGTGCCTATCGTTATCTCTGTTGGAAGCATCGCCTCCGCTCCATATGTTAGGTTAAATGCGGTTTCCCGTGTGCTTGTATGTGGCGTGGTCCTGTATGACCATAGTATTGCCGGTATCTCTTCGGCCCAATTTCCTTTGGCTTTTCCTAACCGCTTCTTCATCCCATTCACAATGGTTCGGTTAGATACTTCTGTTTGTCCGTTTGCTTGTGGATGTGCTACCGATGTGAATCGCTGACTGATCCCCTTGTTGGCACACCACTCCCTAAACGGGTTTTCAGCAAATTGTAGCCCATTGTCACTTACCAGCGTCTTAAGTGTGCAAAACCTAGTCATGATGTTTTTTTACAGACAAATTTAATCATCTGCCTTCCTGATATGCATGCCAATGGTTCCGCTTCGATCCATTTCGTGAAATAATCTACCGCAATGACCATATATTTTAGTCTTCCTGGTGCCTCTGGGAATGGTCCCACAATGTCTATCCCCCATTGATAAAATGGATAGGGATTGGATACGCTAGATAGGGATGCCGACGGGTTTTCTTGAACCGGGGAAAATGCTTGGCATTCTCCACACCTTTTTGTCAGCTCTGTTGCATCCTGGTACGCGGTGGGCTAATAGATCCCCATCCGGAGCACCTTTCCTATTAAAGCGCGCGCACCCTGGTACGAGAGGCGCTTGGCCTGCATGCGCCTCTCATAGTGCTTCTTTTCCTCTGGCTGCATCCACACACCTTAGCCACGGGGTCGCGAATTGTAACGCCCGTAGATTTGGGCTAGTCAATTTAGAGACAATAAGCGTCAAAAATGACTTTTTGATAGAAGAGTGTTTAGAATAAATAATCTTAACGAAGTTGTAGTATATGTCACAAAGTTACCGTACATATAAAGAACGCTGAAATCCGAGTTATAACGGAGAAGTTATGACCAGTCGAAGTTTTGTGACAGAACCGGTACGAAACCGCGTGACGTAAATAGTGAATTTACGATAGAGTGATATTTAGCCTTAGTGATCTAAACAAAAGTCATAGAATACGTTAAACCGAGAGAGTGCATAAAAAGAACGTCTAAATCTGACTTCGTATGAGGAAGTTATGATTTTTCGAAGTTTCGACTTAGTGGTATGCAGCCCAAAGTTCGAATATGAGATCGAGTGGTTTCTAGCCGAAACAATCTAAACGAGATTCAAAGATCTCGTCGATAGAAGTCCAACAGTAAAAAGACAAACGAAAACGGAGTTTTCCTGTCCCGACTTACTAAAAATAATATAATAAAATTTAAAGTCAAAATTAGCCGATGGAGTCTAAACGAGAGTTATAGAGCATAATCTCACATTCAGGTGGATATCAAGAACGTCGAAAACGGAGCTCGTATGCGAAATATATGAATTTCTGAAGTTCGAGGCACTCACACCGAGGGGGGAACGCCTCGCGTTCGGAGCCCAGAGCCTATCCCGTCGCATGTCAAGTCCGAAGTTTGTAAGCCATGACGCACGATGGAACGCGCTGCGTTCGTCCAAGGAACACGCTGCGTTTGGAGGCCAGCCTCACCCTATAAATAGAATGCGAGGCCAGCCGAAGTTGTTTGCTAATTTCTTTCCTTTCACCCCCTTAAACTTTCTTTTACTTGGCAAGTTATACCCCCGAAGCCCCGGTATCATCTCGACCCTCAAAGCAAGTCCCGACGCTCCGAAGATCCTGAGAAAAAGAGTTTTCGAGCCAAAACTCTGTCTGCGAGAAGCCCGATTTTGGAGAAAACATCCCGGTTTCATTGGAAACGATTGTTTTAAGAGACGAGGTGCTGTCCGATAATCGTCTTATCAAGTGAGTGTGTAGTTACTTTCTTCTATCGCATAGATATGAAGTATTTGCTATGAAATATATGCTATGTGTTTATACATTGTTTGTTAATTGAGATGGTTGTTGAATGAATGTTTTATACAGGTTTTTAAATGATTTAAACTATATTTGTAATTTATATCTACAAATATGTTGGGTAGAACATGGGTAAATGAAATAGTTGGTGTGTGATGAAAGATGAGTTTGAGGATGAGACGAAAGATGATATAAATCATCATGTGAGGGTGACAGGTGAAAAATGAGTGAAACCTTTACCCAAACGATGGCCCCCGTCATTCAGCAGAGTAGGGATGACAATCACAGACTATTATAGACAGTCATGTGAAACACTAGCAAACTCGCAACTTGTAGGTGTTGTGGACTTGATGTTCACCGGTGTACTCTAAAAACCCTGGCAACTATAGTTTAGTGCCTTATAATAAAATGATGGTAGCTATGGATTTAGTATAGTGCAGATGAACCTTGGTAGCTATGGATTTAGTATAGTGTAGATGAACCTTGGTAGCTATGGATTTAGTAATGTATAGATGAACCTTGATAGCTATGGATTTAGTGTTTATTATAGGAACCTCGGGTAGCAATGAACTTTGTGTCAATTCCTTAGGTCAATCCTTAGGAACGAATGAAGGAAGGATAGTCGATTCTTAGGGTAAAACCTGAAGAAATAAAGAAGATAACGAGGATGGGTAATTGGGTTGATTGTTTGATGATTGAAAATAATAATTATATTATTGTGGGTTGAAAACCGTATATGCTCACCAGACTCCCAAGCCTGACCCACTTAGTTTTTTTTGCATTACAGGTAATGGCACAAGAGTATATGTTGGTGGATTTGACGAGAGATTTTGGATTATAGACCAGTAGTTATAAATAACTGTTGTAAGGTCTATTTTATACTGTTTATGCTTTTGGTCTGTAACGGAACATGACATCCCGAGATTTTGTTATTTAATGAAAATACATTTCTTTAAAGAAATGCTTTGATAAATTCTTATCATATTTTGTTTTGTGAACAAATTCCGCAACTCTTTATAAAACAAAGCATAAACAAATCGGTATTTTCTGACCGTGAAAATGGGGATGTCACATGAACCCCATCAAATACAACTCCCCGTTGATTAATGCATATGAGGGCACCTTTATGCGTATCTTTTTGGCTTCATCATGACTATCAGGTAGGACGCCTTGTTGTAAGTATTCGACCAGCGGGGTCATCCATGTGGGTCCAGCTGTTGCGAGAGTGCTTACCTGCCGTTCCTCTATGCTTCTTTCTCTAAGTACCTCGACCAAAACTTTCTTTGACAGGTGATCAAAGCATGTTGATGCTAACTTGCTTTGGGCATCCACCCTTCTGTTCTCGCTCCTTGGGATTTGCTTGATCGTGAACTCTTTGAAAGACTTAGTAAGCTGCTGCACTATTTTAACGTATCTCTCCATTCTTTTGTCCATTGTCTCGAAGCTTTCGTTGATCTGATTGGCGGCTAGTCTTGAGTCTGTCAGCGCCACTACAACCTCCACTCCCATCTGCTTAGCCAGGCACAGGTCAACAAGCAAGACTCGTATTCCGCCTCGTTGTTTAAGGTATGAAAATCGAAGCGGAGGGCGTACGTAACTTCTTCTCCTTCTAGGCTGATTAATATTAGTCTGGCTCCTGAACCCTCCTTGCTGGATGCCCCATCGGTGTATAATGTACACCTTTGGTTGTTTTCCGCTATTTCTTTTACTATCATGATTCCTTCTTTGGTTACGTCTCCTCCATCGGGGATTTCGAGCAGAAAATCGGCTAACACTTGGCCCTTTATGCTCGTCCTTGGGCGATAACTAATGCCATGTTCGCCTAACTCGATTGCCCACTTTGCGAGTCGGCCTGATGTCTCCGGTTTGAGCAATATTTGCTTGATCGGGCAGTTCGTTAGGACTTTGATTTGGTGAGCCTGAAAATATCGTCTCAACCGTCGCGCGACGTATATGAGCGCTAGCACCAGCTTCTCCAAGGTGGGGTAGTTGAGTTCGGGGCCCTGTAGCGCTTGACTAACAAAGTATACTGGCTTTTGCTCTCCCTTCCTTTCCACAACTAACACGGAGGATATGACCTCGTTTGAAGTCGAGAGGTATACCTGCAACATCTCGCCTGGAATGGGGCTAGCCAATGTGGGCAAATGATGAAAAAAGTTTGATATTTGAACTATTTTTATCAAAAAAGACTCCATGTCTCCAAATATGGCATAATATGTTGTTTCCCTTTATGATTTCCCAAGAAAAATAATGGTTATCTCTAATAAATTATGAAAAATATGTAACAAATTTATATTCTTCTTGTGTTTTTTTATAAGCGAATCAAATAATTAATATCTTCCCTACATAAACAACAAAAATGAATGGATATGCCAACGATCATGATATAAGATATTTTCTAGAAAGAGGTCCCATTTTTTAGAATGTTAACATGTTTCTCAAGGTGAAAATTATGAGTTTGTAGAAGTAAAATCATGCTATATGCTACTACTCGTGAACGATTTTGTAATAGCCCGGATTCCCAGGTATTATTCATTTATTTATTTTGGTAATTTGTGAGGAGACTCGGTGAGTTGGAGCCTAGACTTGCCGAGTATGATCGCGGATTTGGACGCGGGTTCGCGTCCGGACTCGGCGAGTCCAAGAGTGGACTCGGCGAGTCCACGCTGTTTAATGAAACCCTAATTTCTCGGGTTTGAGGCATATTTAAAGGGCCTTATGGCCGTCATTTGCGCTCATTAGTCCCCAGAGTGAAACCCTAGAGCATTTGAGCGATTTTAGTGAGGGAAGGAGCCATTATTGATCTTGGAGTTGTTGTCTAGCAAGGAAAGAGGAGATCTAGCCAAGAGGAAGCAAGAGAGGGGTGGATTCTTGAAGAACTAAGGTCCAGGACATCACAACTGAGGTACAATCTCGAATCATTCTCTGTTATTGTGATGTTCATGTAGATTTAGGGCTTTTGAACCCATTCGCGGCTAGATCTAGTGTCCTCATGGTCCCTTAGCGAGTTAGGGTCCTGGATCTGGACCCATGGAGGTCTAGAGCACCTCTTTACCAAAGCTTTATATGCATTCATGGAGGTTTTGGCTTGGGATCAATGTATTTGAGGCTAAAACACCATTCATGAGCTATTCAATGCTTGATGAGCATCAAGACTGGGACTTTACGTGGTCAATAAGCTTAAGGAGACTGGATTTATGAGTTAGTGAAGTGGATCTGCCCTCAGAAGGTCGTTTGGGGTTGTGCATGGAATGCACTCGCCGAGTCCATTCCCCAGACTCGGCGAGTTGGTGCGGGTTGTCAACGATTTTGAACCAGGGGTTGAGTAACCGAGTCGGGTGAGTGACTCGGTGAGTCGGAAGAGATTCAGAGGGATCGGGTTCCCGTAGGAACTCGGCGAGTCCACGCCAGACTCGGCGAGTTGGGTTGACCGTTGACTGGTTTGACTTCGTGGTATTAGTCAGCCAGAGTCAAGTAGTATTAAGTAGAAATACGCTTGTGTTGTAGGAGGATGATAGCTCGGGAGATCGAGCACTAGTGGTTACGAGATTTACGAGTTACCGAGACACGCGAGGTGAGTCTCTCACTATACATTACCTTGAGTGGTATTTCGAGTTGACCGGAGGGTCTTATGTGCTATGAGATTATGTGTTGTCTTAGAGATTTTGTGTTATGTGTTATTTGTATGCTGTATGGTTATTTTGACCGGGCCGAAGGGCCCAATAAGATGTGACTGGACCGGAGGGTCCGACGAGCTGCGGGACTGGAGGGTCCCGCCGAGACATCTAGACCATAGGGTCGGTTTTAGCCTTGAGTGGCGTATTTGTGGTATGTAGTATTTTGGGAACTCACTAAGCATTTATGCTTACAGTTGTTGTGTTTGATGTCTCAGGTACCAGCGAGGACCGTGGGAAGGCGACGGCTTGACACGTACACACACCGATGAAGTTTATTTTGTGTAGAGATCTTGGGATTTGTCTTGAAAACAATATTGATTATGGATTTGAAATTGTGATGTGATACATTATGTGATTTTGAAAACGAAAAATTATTTTGAAAATTTACGGTGTTACAGATTTATTGTCCCGTTATTCTGACATAAGGAGACCGAGTTGTTATCATTGTCGATTCATTGGTAATACCATAAAAGTCATTTTATTATGTATACCTTACATTTGTTGGGAAATTTACAAAAGAAGTCCCTAAGCATGAATTTCTTTTATATAAATAGTCCATATAACTTAGAAGAGATGCTTTATAGAAATAATTTTTATTAAATGATCCCTAAATAATTATAGAAATGGTCCCCATGGCAGAATATTGTTGCAGAATTGGTCCTTGTGTAATACAATTGTATTAAAAATGTCCTTATATAGAAAAATTACAAAAATGATCCCTAAACAATTACGTTAATGGTCCATATGGAAGAAAATTGGAACATAAGCGGTCCCTATGTGATATATATATATATATATATATATATATATATATATATATATATATATATATATATATATATATATAGAGAGAGAGAGAGAGAGAGAGAGAGAGAGAGATGTTGTAAGCATACTCTAGATTAGTCAAGAGTAGTAAGAAAGCCTAGATGCTTCATAAGAGTGGTGTATTTAGCTTATAAATAGGGATGTAGCACATTTTAAAGAGAATGAATTTTTAAGAAATAAAAGAGTTATAACTATGGTGGAAGATCTTATGCAATTCCAGAAGGAAACTACGGTAAAATAATTGAGGGGGAGACCAAACCACTCCTGATCCACAACCAAAATATGATCTGACCTGACCTCAACTTCAAAGCGAAACCCAATAGAAAGATGGGATCCTACAAGAGAACAAAAGGAGATCAGGTGTTACATATATGATGGTGCTCACTTGATTCAAGATGTCCCCAAAAGAAGATGTTTTGTGCGATGGTGTTGCAAGAAGCAAATGATGAAACATAAATGAGCTTTATGCGTCTTCTACACTCTTTGTCTAAGGATGAGATGAAAGAACATGGAGACAATGAGACTAAAGGAGGAAGAATCATATTTATTGAAGCTATGATGAATGTAAGTCACACGAAGGAACTAGTAGAGTGTCACACCCCCGAACCAGACGGCGGAAACGTCCGGGGGCTGTTGTGACTCAATTGTATACCATAACATTGAATATATATGAAACATAACAACATTCGTCACCATTCATTAATATAGTACAACCAGTAGCGTTTACATGACATACACTGTTTAAATATTACATTCCCAAAAATAAATTGTTCGACTCGTACATAAACAAACTGCAAGCCATCACTGAATATGATTTCCTTTGATTCAAGGGTTTCCTGAGAATACAAGTATTTTGAAAAACGCCAACATATGGTATGTTGGTGAGTTCATAAGTTGTATTTGAAAAACAATATTTCGTATCGTTTGAAAACCACCAGAAAATCCGATATTTTCTGAAAAGAGAAGCTTTTGAAAACGGTTGTGAAGATCCATAAGTATGCTTGTTTGTTTCTATACTTGTAGCAATTGTTCACTAAAATTGTATGCATTTCGAATCCGATATGTATTGAAAAACCTAGGAAAACCCGATGTTTTCCTAATCCTTTGAAATCCATTAAGTTGCGTTGAAACCATTACAAAAATAGTAGTCTCATTCCCAGGCGACGTTGGATTATTTTTGAGCATGATTAATTACTACAAACCCGCATTACACAAACGCCCAGTTTATAGCAATACTAACGATCCCGAAGGCGTCGTCCGTACTAATCACGTTATCCAGCCGCCCTGACTACGTGTCGTCCCACATCCGAAGAGAAAGAGGACACGAAGGCCTCGATGACTCTATTAGCCGGTTGGGGATAATATGTGTACGAGGGGTCCCCGACCCGCCTTGCAAAAATATGTAGACTTTACTAGCAATAGCAAAGGACCCTTGGGGACCAGTGGTATACGAGCCATTGAAAGTCCCTCTACGTTGTGCCAAGTCGGTGAAACCCAACACTTCGTAGAAAAATATGTCTTCGGGCCTTAAGATCAGGTCATTGGGCTAGCTAGGCCCAACAAACAAGATTTTACACTTTTGGGGCCCAAAGATGGTGCGTAGACGTCTGTGCACACTCGTATGTAAGTTAAGTTCCCAAACGTTATTTGTATGTATCGTAGTGTCGCCATGTTAGTAGTTTCGGATTTTCATTGGTTCGAGACCGAACCAATTCGTTTTACAACGATTTTGGTATTGTAGTGTATTGTGTTTCGTCGATAGTCGCGGTACCATTATTTGGTCAAATTGCATGCATTGAATTAGTCTTGAAAATTTTCTGTTTTCAGCCCCTCCTTGTTTGTAAAATTTACTTTTTCAACCCTTTACTTAATTACTTTCCGGTTTGGTCCTTAAATCAATTTTCTTGACATTTTAACACCAAAAATTATTGAAATAAATATTTTTCAGCATATTTTTCATAGAAAACAGCTTAAGTCCCTGGAATTTCAGTTTTCTCGGTTGTAACCCTTCTTTTCGCAATTTTGACAATTTTGGCCCAAATTGTGAAATTTTTGCAACTTTGGTCCTTTTTAAATTTAAAAAGCATTTTAAGCCTTTGAAAAGGACTTGGATCACTTATGGTCCACTGTTTTACAGAAAATCACAGTTTTGGCCCTCCAAAACAGAAAAATTCGCATAATGGGCCTCATTGGGCCGAAAATGTCATTTTTAGCCCATTAAGCTTGAAATTTATGTTTTTAATCCTCTAAATGAGTAAATTTCCAGAATTTGTTTTATTGAAACTGTTTTGGCACACCTCATCCATCAGAATTCGTGATATGTCAATTTGGATCCTTGATTTTGTATTTTTCACATTTTAGGCCCAAAATTTGTGTTTTTAGCCCAAAGAAGATTGTTACTAAACTACTTAGCCATTTTTCTTGCAACACTTTGTATGTAGAAACATATTTGATGCAAAAATCATTTGACATAAGATATATCTCGGTTTTGAGGGGTTTTATGGCTAGATCCAACATTTTAGCACACAAAAGCATACATGTAAGCATGGAAATCATACAAGGCATACAAAACACATATAGATCTACACCTTCACTTGTATTCCCCCCCCCCCCCCCCCACAAAACTCATAAAAACAGAAAATAGGGGGTATGAAGCTCACCTTGGGTGTGGGGGCTCGGTTTTGCAAAGAAAATGGAAGGAAAATGAAGTGATTTTTGGCCTAAGCACCCTTTGGTGAAGATTTCGACCTCTAGGATGCAAGATCACAAAAATGAATGAATTTAGAAGAGATTTTAATGAAGTAGAGGGAGTTAGATCATAAGTTAAACATTAACTTACCTTAAATGGTGAATTTCTTTAGAATGATTCTTATGCTTCAAGCCAAATTTTCGAGACTTTTGAATGGAGTGGAAGGATGATTTCTTGAGTAATTTGGAGAGAGTTTGTGAAGTGTGTGTGTGTGGGTTACTCTCGGCCGAATCAAGAAGGAAGAGGGAGGGAGAGAAGAAAAGACCTTGAGGTGATGTTTGCATGGAAGAATGAGAATGCATGGATGTTTGAAGGGTAATGCTTAGATATCCTCCATACAAAGATGATGTGTCATGCAAGAAGTCAACTCCTCCCTTTTATTTGGGCTTGGGCCGAGAATGGTGGGGGAAAAGAGGATGTTTGGGCCATAAATGCTTAAGCCCAATTTTCATGGTTAAATTGAGTGATTTTTGGTCCAAATAAATATAAAGGTGATTTTTATGACTTGTTAGGGTCAAATTAGGTTAATTATGGTTCATAGTCATTAATTTATTTCATTCTAGGCCCAATATGGCCCAAAATGTTGAAATAATTTAGTGTGGGTCCAATTAGAGCCCAATTAGGGTTCTAAGCCCATGATAGTCTATTTGGAAGCTTATTGGCCCATTTGGATCCAATAAGGAAGTTCTAGTCCAAGGTGTACCTAAACAAGAACTTCTAGGGTTTCCAATTGTTTGATGACTATTTGTAGTACTTGTATGATGTATTTACTTGAAGTTTTTGAAGTTATAATCATAGGTGTTACACATGTTCTTAAGCTTTTGATTCACATTAGCTTGAGTGTATAGATTACATGACACAAAATTTCCAGTTGTGACATCATCCCCCCGTTAGAGGGAATTTCGTCCCGAAATTCTGTTTGAAAGCTAGATTTGAGAATGCTAGAATAGGTGAGGGTACTTTTGTTTCATTTGGTCTTCGCGTTCCCAAGTGAATTCTGGCCCACGCTTTGCGTTCCACCGTACCTTCACGATCGGGATGCGGCTTTGTTTAGTACGCTTCACCTCCTTGTCCATGATTTCGACTGGTTCTTCGACGAACAGGAGATTCTCATTGATTTCGATTTCGTCAAGAGGAATGACAAGGGTTTCATCTGATAGGCACTTTTTCAGATTAGAGACATGAAACACGGGGTGTACACCGTTTAGCTCCGCGGGTAGTTGTAGTCTGTAGGCTACCGGACCTATTCGGGCGACGATTTCGAAAGGTCCAATGTATCGCGGGTTTAGCTTTCCCAGTTTTCCGAAACGTATAACCCCTTTCCAGGGTGAGACTTTCAACAGTACTCGATCACCGACCTGGAATTCTAAGGGTTTTCGTCGTTTATCGGCGTAGCTCTTTTGTCTGTCACGCGATGCTTGTAATCGGGCTCTGATCTGAACGATCTTTTCTGTGGTTTCGCGAATAATCTCCGGTCCTGTTAGTGCCCTGTCTGACGTATGCGTTCTCGCTAGTTGGGTGTCACCTACTTCAGCCCAACATAACGGTGATCTACATTTACGCCCGTACAGTGCTTCGAAAGGGGCCACCTTGATGCTCGAATGGTAACTATTGTTATATGAGAATTCGATCAACGGTAGGTGGGTATCCCAAGACTTTCCAAAGTCTATCACACATGCACGAAGCATGTCTTCAAGCGTCTGAATGGTTCGTTCACTTTGACCATCCGTTTGTGGGTGATATGCGGTGCTCATATCGAGATGAGTTCCCATTGCCTTGTGGAGTGATTGCCAAAAGCGCGATGTGAACCTACTGTCCCTATCCGAGATGATAGATTTTGGCACTCCATGGAGTCTTACGATTTCTCGTAGGTACAATCGCGTCAGTCTCTCCATCTTGTAGGATTCTTTGATTGGCAGGAAGTGGGCAGATTTCGTCAGTCGGTCGATTATTACCCATATGGTGTCCAGTCCGTCCGACGTCTTGGGCAGCTTGGTCACGAAATCCATAGAAACCCCCTCCCATTTCCACTCAGGGATTGCCGGTTGCTGTAACAATCCGGAAGGTTTCTGGTACTCCACCTTTACTTTGGCGCACGTAAGGCACTTACTAACATAGGTCGCGATTTCCGCCTTCATGTTAGGCCACCAATAGTGTTGTTTAATGTCCAAGTACATCTTGTCCGAACCGGGATGAATGTAGTATCGAGTCTTGTGAGCTTCCTTCATAACGGTCTCCCTAAATCCTCCGATTTTTGGGACCCAAATACGGTTCATGAAGTAGTGTATCCCATTCTCTTTGGCTTCTAGGTTCTTCTCCATCCCGCGTAATGCCTCGCTAGTTCTATTTTCCGCTTTCATAGTCTCTGCCTGGGCTAATGCAATTTGACTGGCCAAATTTTTTATACGAAGCCATATTTTTTAAAGACATAAAATACATTTTATATAAATAAATATAAAAAAAATACATAAAAATTGTTTGTAATTTTTTTTATAATACGACTAAAATACATTTTGTTTTATTCCAAAAAAATTATATAAAAAAATATTTTTTTGTAATTTTTTTATGTTTTAACGTTTTCGTTATTATATAAATTAGTATTTGGAAGACATAAACCAAATTTGTATGCAACTCAGCTGGTTAAGGATTTCGTTATTCAAAGGGTGGAGGTCTCGAGTTCGAGCCCTCCCCCTTTCATTCAACCAAAAATTAATTTTTTTAAAAAAATTTCAAAAATGGTCCCTGTGGTTTATCATATATCACGAATTTAGTCCCTTTATCTCTGAAAAGACGAAAATGCCCTTATCCTAACTGCTGAATACTAACAAAGTTAGTAAAAATGGCCATCTGTGCAAGTTTTACAAACCACAAGGACCATTTGCATAAAAAAAATTAGTAGAGACTGACTTTGTGACTTTTTGGTAAACCACATGGACCATTTTTGTAATTTTGTCTTTTCCTTTTCTTATAGTTATTTATTAAAAAAAAAACCATCCGACCCACCTTATCCTAACCCTACCCTTTAAACATTCTTTACCTTAAACTACCAACAAACCACCATCAGAGAAGATGCTATCTCGTCGAAAAAGAGAATCGTCGGATCACCGCTCACCACCATTGACGGACCACAACCTCTCTCTCTCTATCTCTCTCTCTCTCTCTCCCTCTCTCTCTCTCTCTCTCTCCACTTCCAACTATATGCCGTGTTTGGTAACAAGGAATGAAGGGGATTGATTGAATGATTCCATATCCATTTTAGTCTAGGAATGTTGTTTGGTAGTTTTTTTTTTGAAAAGGAATGCTACCTGGGACTTAATTGCAATCATGAATCATCAATATGAAGTTCAAAACATTCATGGATCATCAACATAGCTCCATTTTTAATATACAACTTTCGCTTTGTTGATGTTGGAACAATAAATCAGATTTTAATGAGCATATTGTGATGGATATTTGGTGTATGGTCGTGTATCCGAATATGTGAGGATTTTAGATCAAATGGACAAAGAAAACTATTGTAGACACCAACAGGAAACCTAATGTTTTGAATTTTGATAACGATGATCCACTGAAATGAAAGATTAAAATCCGAATAATGTTTGTCATCAATATGGTGCGATAAGTTGGAGCAAATTGATAAAATTTTAATGAACGAATATTTTAAGTGCGTAGTTATTTATTTATTTAGTATCTAGTTATCATGATAAAAATATAACATTTTTATTAAAGAATGTTGTAACAACCGCAAAATATATACATTTTGTATTGTATGTGCATTTTTTCTTTATCATTTTCAGTTAATTTTATTTTATTCATTCGTCTTTGTCTGTATAGCAAACAACACAAATTAATAATTAATTTCATTTCATCCGAGTAACTAAACATGAGGATAAAATGAAAAATGATAATGATTCTAACTATTACCTGATAGAAAAACAGGATATAGGTAAACTTGGATCAGTGAGAATTGTGAAACAGTTTCAGATTAAAGCATTTTGAGGGTACACTCAAAATTTCTAATCGGATGAAACTCACCGTTTTTCTAGAATGGAGAATGAAGAAGATGTTATGAAATTTGTACCCCCAAGAAATCCGAAATTGATCATATAACATAAACTAACTTCCTGTTCTAAAACTGTCATATGATAGTTACATGAAAACAACTTCAACGGTCATATTACCTATCGAAAACTAACATAAAACCAGGTTTATAAATGGATAACATAAAATACATGTCAAAAACTAACATAAAACCAGCCAGGGGCTGCCGCCCCTTGGACCCCGCTCCCAGGGGCGCTGCCCCCGGACTCTTGTCAGTTTAAGGGTTTTTCCCCTAAATAGCAGTATACATTCAACAATGACAAAATCAAACAAATGTGCACTCCGCATCATACTAATTTGTTCGATAATTGTCAAAGTGACATTGATCAACAAAATAACCCCATTACACTTAATTAATATTAGTGATATAAAATCACCAACATTACCTCGCTCATTACATTACCACATCCATTCTATTCGGTTATCATTCTATTCCGGTCAACCAACATACCCTAAAAATATAACTATGGTTGTTGCATGTTTGGATTAAAACTCACTTCATTAGAAAATTGTGAACTTGACGTTAAATAACTTTTGTTTATCGACTTAAATAATTTTTTTTTTAATAAGCTATTTTGTTATGATTTATCATCTTATTCCCGTGCTAATAAGTATTTTCGAGGTTTGGATAATCTATTTTATTATAATCTAAACCATATAAGTAATTTAAGTATATTTTTCTTAAACCACATTTTGATACAACACAAGTTATTGTTTCTTGTACATTGGCATTACAATATATTTATTCTTTATCGTGGAATGCAATTGAAAAAGTGTGTCACAATCAAAATTCAAATTTTAGTTAAATGAGTTTTAGTTGTCATAAATACTTTTTTAATAGTTTCTTTTCATCTACAAGATTTAAAGTTGTAATTTTTTTAAAAAAAAATATGGTTTAAAGATATAACAACAATAAATTCCAAAAATCCCATTAAGATGGAGTAGGGGGAAGGTAGATGTGTGCAACAGTCGTACCTCGAATGACGACTACATCAAATATAAGACCTCAGACATGTACACGAATGAGAACCACAACAGAAATAAAGTAAAAGAATCAGTTAAAAATGAACAGAAGAAAAGTTGAGTATGTTGTATGCAAAAATATACACAAAAACAACATAGCCAATAATCGTGATGGGATGGAGAAAGGGGAGGTTGACAACTTTCGTTCAGATTCCATAAATGACCTACGGTACATATAAATGAGAGTGTGTAAAAGAACATACAAGATAAAGAGTAAGCATATACAAGTTGTAGAAGGAACATTAACAATAGAAAAGCATATATAACAAGCCATTAAACAAGAGATGCCAACATGAAGAAAGATAGTAAGACATAAGGAACAAGTACACAACGAGAATTAGGGTAATCTAGTATCCTAATACTAAGCCTCTACACCATCTAATATGAGGTCATGTCCTTAGAGAGATCCAACTCCTTCATGTCTAACCTCACACTATTTTCTCACAGAATGCTATCCAACAAAGTTCTACCGTATGTGCATCGTAACATCCTTATTTCTGCAACTTCCATCTTCCTCTCATGGTCTTCCTTACTAGGCTAAAATTTTCCCTTTAGCTTTATCGAAACACACACACACACACACACACACATATATATATATATATATATACACACAGAAAGTCCCAAACTTTTGGGAAAAGTTTCAATAAAGTCCTAAAAGTTTTTTTTTTTTGAATAGAAAAGTCTCGATATTTAACATTTTGCGCAAATTAATGAAAAAGTCATTTTTTATATTTGACGAGCAAATGACAGATCATTTGATTTTCTCAAAATAACGAGACTTTTCTGTTTAAAGAAAAATTTAGGACTTTATTAAAACTTTTCCAAAAAGTTTGGGACTTTTATGTAGATTTCCATATATATATATATATATATATATATATATATATATATATATATATATATATGTGTGTGTGTGTGTGTGTGTGTGTGTGTGTGAGAATGTTCAATTGAAAAAAAATTAAGAATGCAACAATGAATAAGGGCCACTCATTTAGAATATGCCGCTTAAGCATTCCAACGGCGTACCGAGGGACGATGGAAAAGATAATATTCATATATAAATATGTGTATCTATATATATATATATATATATATATATATATATATATATATATATATATATATATATATATATATATATGAGAAGGTTTAAATGAAAAAAAATAAGAATGCAACAATGAATAATGGCCACTCATTTTGAATATGCCGCTTAAGCACTCCAACGGCGTACCGGAGGGGGGGGGGGGGGGGGCGATGGAAAAGATAATATTCATATATAAATAAGTATATACTTATTCATATATGAATAGGTATGTGTCTATTCATAAGTAATTATTCATATAAGAATATAGCAGTTGGTGGCGGAGGTGATATGTTAAAGGTGGTGGTGATAGTGGTGGTAGAGGTAATAGGGGTGGTGACTGCATTAGTGGAAAAGATGGTGGTGTAGAGGTGTCGGAGGAGGTGGTGGTGGTGGTGTTGACAGTGGCAGTAGTGGTGTCTATGGGTGACATAGGTGTTTGTGACAATGACGGTAATGAATGTGGTAATGGAGGCGGATGTGGTGTTGGTGACATGGCAGAGGTGGTGGTAGAGGTAGTGGATGTGGTGGTGACGGAGGAGATGGGAGGTGGTGGATTCATATATGAATTTAAATTATATTCACATATGATATTACCTTTCCCCCGTCATGCTGGTACAACAGAGGGTTTTGCAACAAAACTAAATGTGTAGCTGATAGGATAAAACTTATACCAATTTCATCTTTAATATAAGGGTATATCATTTCCATTTAACTCTAACCTTTGAGGAGTCCACATTGAATTGAATATTACAAGAAACAATCCACTAATTTTGTCCTCTATATAATGATTTTCAATGTTTTAAAAATCGGTTCGAACTGTACTGTTGAACATGTTGGACTGGGAAAGGAAATAGTTCAACTAGAAACGGTTAAAATCAGTGTTGCAAATATCGGCCTAGGCGGCCGATTAATCGGCGCCTAGGCGCTTGGCGGTCCTCCACCGTCGACGTTTATAGCTAATCGGACCCTATTATCGAACGTGGTCAAAATCGGTCAAAGACGGAGATTATCGGGTCTAGGTGGGTCTAGGCGGGCCTAGGCGCCCTAATCGGTAAAAAAAAAAGAGTAAATTACACGAATGGTCCTTATGGTTTACAGTAATTTTCGTGTTTGGTCCCTAACTTATTTTTTTAACTCGGAAGGTCCCTACTGTTTGTTTTTGTTACGTGCTGAGTCCCTAGTGTTTGTTTTTGTTACACGTTTGGTCCCTGTCTTACCTAAAAAGACTATTAGTTAAATAGAAAAAAATTGTGGGGTAAGTAAGGTAATGTGAGGGGGTGAGGTTGGGGTGTGTTTATTTAAATAAATTAAAAAAAAAATCAAGGGCAAAATAATACTTTTAGGTAAGACAGGGACCAAGCGCGTAACAAAAACAAACATTAGGGACCTTCCGAGTTAAAAAAATAAGTTAGGGACCAAACACGCAAATTACCGCTAGGGTTCTTCTCACTCCATCGTATTCATTTCTTTTCTTTTTTGAAATTCTCTCTGTAGTATGAAGGAATGAAAGAAAGCATGAACTGAAGCTTCTAAAACAACGCCATCTTCTTCTTCGATGTCATCTGTCCCTCCTCCGACACCGTCTTTTTCTTCCATTCACGTCGTCGCAGTCCGTCAGTCGTCATCCTCGAAGCTAAACCAGTCTTCGCCTTCTGAAGCTTCTATAATAGTCGCCGCCTCCTGTGTGTTATATAGTTATATATAGGGGTGCAAACGAGCCAAGCTAATTGTGAGCTACTCGGGATCGGATCGCTAAAAGCTCGACTCGAAACCTTTTTTAAACGAGCCCGATCCGAGCTCGAGCTTAATATTAAGCTTGTTTATTAAACGAGCTCGAGCTCGAGCCTATGTCACTAAGCTCGATTAGGCTCGCGAGCCTAAACGAGCCTTTATATAATATAATTTCTTATTTTTTATATATTAAAATATTTGTGGATTAGGAATTTAGGGTATTAGTAAACGAGCTTTTTAACGAGCTCGAGTCAAGCTTAAACTTATTTAGGCAAGTCAGACAAAAAACGAGCCGAGCCCGAGCCCTAGTCGAGCTTGTATAATTATTTACGAGCTCGAGCCGAGCTCAGTACAAGAAGCTCGAATCGAGCCGAGCTCGAGCTCGAGCCTCTTAGAACATAAACGAGCTCGAGCCGAGCCTGGCCAGGCTCGGGCTCGGCTCGGCTCGTTTGCACCCCTAGTTATATAGCAATAATCAGGATGGAATCATCGATCATGGAATTCCCACATATCCACAGCCTCCTGCTATTGAATTCCCTTAACATTCACAAAGTTCCAAATGCAGTAGACAACAGGTTGCAGGTCCACATTTCTTCCTGATGCTATTGGAACCCATTGTTCATAACACTTTTTTCTCCCCATTTTATGCAGACTTGGATCCAAATGCAATTGTTGGTAATTTAGATCTAATGTATTAGGGATCAAAAGGGTTTTTGTAATCATAGTATCATGTTATAATGTTATATTTATTAATTTTTAGTAACTTTTAAATAGATATAATGTTATATTCTTAGGATTAATGTTTTATTTATTATTTTTTTAATAATTAATGGTCCCCGATTAATCCCCGCCTAGCCGATTAATCCCTTGACCCCAGTCCACCGCCGAGCTACCGTCGAGCGATTTCTGCAACCTTGGTTGAAATTAATCAAAAACACATGGAAATGAGGCATTTTGCACAAGAAATTTTGGTGATCTTTCTTAGATCTATTTAGACTTCTCTTTATCACTATATATATATATATATATATATATATATATATATATATATATATATATATATATATATATATATATATATATATATATATATATATATATATATATATATATATATATCTTTTGTTTGATAACCGGTTGAAGATCCGTTCTTTGCAATTCCAAAAAGTAAATATGAGAACCCCTTTTTAATATGAGATAAACAGATAACATTTGATTCGATTTCTAATATTCATATTAACCCAACTTTATAACCTCAAAATGACAATGAACTCCAATATATCGGTGCTTTAATAAAATTTTCTCTATGGATTAAGTCGTGTAGTTTTGTTACTAAAAATGATAAATGTTACGAGGCTTTTTGATATGTTTGTATCCAATTAAAACTATACTTTCTTTTGATATTATACTTTATGTTTCATTTTTGATGTGATTGTATTGATGTATATATGTATGCAGGAAGATAAAAAATGAAAATTATAAAAACCGGGTAGACCCAACGGTCAAACCAGGAATTGGTCACCAGATCGGTTCAACAAAAAAACTCATTTTTAAAACATCGATGATTTCTCAGCTATCTTAAAGTTAACATAGTCCAAATTTGAAAGTTAAGATTTTTATTAAATAAATCCGATTTTTTAAGTGGTTGGAACATGATAGTTGGACCATGTTTTCTTGTGAACCACCCAATTGTCGATGATTCATATACAGACAATTTTTGGGGTTGAAAAAACCAGTAAGACGAACCGTTCAGATTTAACCGATCAAAATAGCCGATGCGGTCCGATTTGGTTTTCAAAATCGTGATTACAAAAATAAATTCTTGGTATGTGTTTTAGTTATAAATAATTTTTTACTTTACATTATAAATGATCCATTTTATAAGTTATATCCGTGAAAACCTAATGGTGACATAGTTATACCAGACTGATATCGGTGACATAGTAACATTGAAAGTATTGTGCATTTAGCTGTCGTGTACCTTCATTTATATGAATCACTCTGCTAACTCTCGTTCCCACTCCTTTAAATTCAAACCACCGACTTCTAGAGGAGTATTGATGACAAGTAAAACAATTTCCTTTTCATTCTTTTTCAGAGTAACTAATCATAGTTTATGCATGATAATACGATTAGAAAATACAATTATTCATTTGGATGTGCTCACGACTCCATTTTTGGAAATAGAAATCAAAGAGGGGGTGTGGTGCTGTGGGAATGAAAAAGCTTCGGGTCCGGATGGCTTTACCTTAAAATTCTTGAAGCATTATTGGGAGTTGATTAAAAAGATGTTATTATGTTTATTAAAAATTTCGAGCACTCCGGTATGTTGGATAGAGGATGTAACTCCTCATTTATCTCTTTAATCCCCATAAAATTATGATCCGCTTACATTGAAAGACTATAGACCGGTTAATCTTGTTGATTGTGTATACAAAGTGCTTTCTAAAGTTCTTGCGACTCGTCTTAAGAAAGTGCATGATAAGTTCATTAGTCCGGAGCAAACAACTTATCTCGGAGGAAGGAGTATTTTAGATGACCCGCTTTTACTTAACGGAATATTCTCTTGGGCAAAGAAAGTGAAAAAAGAACATTGATCTTTAAAATTTCCTTTTATAAATCCTCTGAATCTATGAGTTGGGACTTCTTAGACTCTATTATAGAGCAAATGGAGTTTGGGTGGAGGTGATGTAGATGGATTATGGGTTATCTTTCCTCTAGTGGAGCCTATGTTTTAGTCAATGGATCACCTACCTGAAATTTGATATCAAAAGGGGAGTTAGATGCCCTATTATCACCTTTTCTTTATATCATTTCCATGGTAAGGCTTCATGGTTCCATGGAGGCGGTTATGATCTTTGTTATTTCCGGGGTTTATCTCTTCTTCATAATGACGTTTTTTTTTTTATCTCATCTCATGTATGTCGATGATGTAACTTTTATTTGTGAATGATCGAAATTTAATATTATTAATCTTCATAGATTGCTATGTTGTTTTCATCTTGCCTTGGGTTTGAAGGTTAATTTACATAAAAGCAAGGTATATGGAGTTGGTGTTGATATTTTGGAAGTTGAGAGACTCGCTAGTATTTTAAAATGTGAGCCCTCCTCGTTTCTTTTTATTTATTTTGGGCTGCCAGTTGGAGCTAATATGAGACTTGCCAAGAACTTTCTCCGGTTGTACATAAATTTAAGGCAAAGTTACCTAAATGGAAAGCGAGAACTTTGTATTTCGGTGGCCTCTTAATTCTTGTAAACTCGGTTCTTAATAGCCTTCCAATTTTTTTTTTATTTTTTTTATTTTTCTCTCTGTCGGGCTTCTAGGAAGGTTATTAATCTTCTTGAAGGGATTAGAAGGCGGTTTTTGTGGGGAGGTGGTGTACATAAAAAGAAGATCAATTGGGTTGCTTGGGAAGTGGTCACAAAACCGAAGGATAAGGGTGGTGTAAGAGTGGGATGTTTCGAATCTTATAACTTGGTTCTTCTTGTCAAGTCGTGGTGGAGATTAATAAAAGGGTATGACTCTTTTTTGTTCTCTTGTATTAAATCTATTCATAATTTGAAATTGATAGATAGGTATCCGTTGGCACGTGGTTAAGCATATCTCAAATTGATTTGGAGGTGGGTGATAGGGATTTCGTTGCTCGACCTGTTTAAAAGGGTGGATGTTATGGGTGACAAAACTCATTTTTGGAAACATGCTTGGTGTGGTGATGTATTCTTGAAGGAACTATGTATGAATTTATATGCCTTGGAGACAAACAAAAATTGTTTAATTATGGATCGTATGAACATTGGGCAAATTTTAGTAACAAGTGGAGTTACAGCTGTTCTAGACAGCTTAGAAGAGGGAGAGAAAGTTAGCAACTTTTGGACAGATGGTTGTGGAATGACAATGGGGAAGGCACATTCTCGGTTAGAGACCTTAAGCATTTGATTGTTGATGGGGATAGCAGGAATTGTAACATGTTTACATGGATCAACTGAATTCCACTAAAGATTAATTACTTCGTCTGGCATGTGGATATGAAAATGGTCATCAGTTCTTTATCATCCGCCTTCTTCGTGTGATGATCTTAAGGAGATGCTCAATGTGAGTGATGGCAGCAAGAAGATGCAAAAATTGAGGCTTTCTCTCGTGTATACCGCTATATGGATGATATTAGGGCCGTCCCAAACATATTTTGGGCCCAAGGCAACAAAATAAAATGGGCCCTTAAAAAACACAAATGTCATCTGGGACGAGCTTGGATGATATGGAAGGAATGGAACAAGGGCGGATCTTTATTAGGGTTAGGGGGGGCTGTGGCCCCCCCTGATTTTTTTTTATCACAATTAGTCCCTATACTTTAATTTTATACATATTATGCCCAAAAATATAAAAGCATGCATTTTTTCTTCTTCCAAAAATGATATTTTCATGTGCATTTGACTGTGCCTTAACTATGTGGACATAGACCATATTGCAGTAATTAATCATGAACATCACGAATTTGTTATATAAAGTTCAAGATTAATATATTATGAAATTCTCCTATTATTCAATGTCATTCTTTGTTTCCTCCTAAGATCTTTCGTTATTTATTAGGTTGTTGCAGGAGACTGAGTGATTCTACCCACCATGTCCAATGCGACACATGGCTGATCTAAAGGCACCTGAAAATCACAATAATCCACAAGATTTAATATATATGTATACAGCTTTAAAGAAATATTAGTGCTAATATAAACTCACATATATAAAAAAAAAGGTTTTACAAACAATGTATTCATAACGTTTTAGAGTATTATACTTTATAGAATGTAAACTTGTACTGTGAAATTTTGGCCGAAAATTATTATCTTTGGACTTCAATAAGTTCTTGCATAGAGTTCACGAGTAATGACATGTATTTTTTGCCTATGAAAATTGAAAGGGGGTATTGGTGTAGAAGTGTAAAACTTACAAAATGGCCAGCTTTAAGAATCCAATAGAAGTATAAATTCTTGTAAGACTTGGTGAATCCTTTAGTAATTTTGTCACCTCCACAATACAATGGAGTTCTATCCAGGCTCAAAAATTTCTTTAACCCGTCCCACCTGATTTTGTCACAAACAAATCATACAAGGGCAACAAGGTAAAATCACAATAATCAAATTTGCATCTATCAATATTTTCCTTACATATATGTCTTTATCAGTAGTTTGAACTTTTGTGTGACACTTGCTCTTTTAACCATATTCAGGAACAAAAAGAGGATTCGATCGAGTCTTCTTTTGTGAAGATAAAAAATGGTATTCTTGACTTTTAATTAATGATTAAATGTTTTTGTTATACATGTAAGTTTAACTATAAGAAGACTAAAAAGAGAAGTGAATTTACTTGAGCTTCTCAACCCATGCTTCAGTTCCCTTGTTTGAACATATGAGATCAAGCTAAAAATCAACAAACCAGATCAATTTATAACAATCACAATTTCACCACTTGTACCAATGATTGTGCTTATGCATTGCATGGTTGTACAATGTACAATCATGCATTAATGATGATATATATATATATATATATATATATATATATATATATATATATATATATATATATATATATATATATATATATATATATCTTACTTGACCACTATATACAGTTACGTTGACTCCTGCTTTCAAAAGTTCATCCACCTATATAAATGATAATAAGTGAAAATTACTGAAACCTCATCTCAATTTAATAATCTTAATCCTTAAAAACTCACCTCTTTAATCCTGGGTCTCATGAAATCACCTTCAAAATACTCAAAAACAGGATCTGCCTGACCTCCCCATCTGTCACAACAAAATTTAGATCGAAAAGTTTTTTTCACAAAAAAATGAAAACTGAAAACTCACTTCACATTTTTCGGGATGATTTTTAATTTCTTTTTAATGACACCATTCATTAAAGTGTCAAGATCACCATCTCCACCTGCAGAAACCCTCAAAGAATCAAGATATCTTGAGTATTTATTGGTCGCCATTTTTCTTGATGATCCGGCTGTTGCTGTCGTTGACACGTTGTTCTCCACAGAATCCAACAAGAAGTTGTAGAAATCCTATCAAATTAACAATTTTTTATTTTTTATTTTGATTCTATCTATAATTACGAAATAAAGAAAGAAAAAAGAAGGAAAAGGATCATACAACATCGTTACTGCTGGACATGATCACATGTTCAAGATCACTCCATGTTTTAGTTGCCTCTTTCAGTTGCCCATTTGCTATTTGCTTCTTTATTGTTTCAACTAGACTGTTAATTCCCTGAAAAGGGTTTGTCAGATCAAAAAATCTACTCCAATCGATCATCTACTTAAAAACACACACAACACCAAGATTCACACAGTTGCACAAATGAACCTCTTTGATTTCTTGTAGCCACTGTTGTTGATCCTTGAAACATCTCTGAGAAGAGGAGCCCATGAATCCTAAGAATTTCAATAGCAAAAGTTCGATTTTGAGAAAGAAAGTCAAATTTTTGTTAGATTAATTTGATATTGATACCATGTATCGACTTTACTCACCACAAAATCTACCGGTGAAATCCAAGTATCTCCCAATGCAATTCCTACATTCCCACATGAATAATGTCAATTTGATTTGCGTTTTGTTTGAATGGAATTAGTTACCACTTTGAAGATTGATCAGAATTAATTAATATATGTATACCTCCAAGAATGAGCTTTAACTTCCCAGCTTTAATCGCTTTGAGAGCTGATAATCCAAGAGTGACTGCATATTTTCCTCCATAAGACTCTGCCACAATATAAAGAGGGCTTTTTTGTAAGCTCTTATTTTTATTAAAAAGTTTAATCAACAATTTAGTTAAATCACGCCCAGCTTCTTCATCGGTTTTCACAAATAACTCTTTATCCTCCACGAAACTGTATCCACTCCCAACTGGATTATCCTAAATTCCCACAAATTTATTAAAAAACGGAAATGAAATTCAAGAAAAAAAATAAGTGGTATTTTTTATAAAAAGTTTCATACCACAAATAAAAGATCTGCCTTTCTGAGCCACGTGGAGTTTCTATGTTTCAAGGAAGTGTCCAATGGCCCTATCTCTTGAAAGTTTCCAATTCCAACTCCAGAAGAACCCTGCATTTCAATGGTAAAACATCTCCAAACCGAAAAATAAATAATTTTTTATTAAATTAAATCAAAATACAAGCACTTACAGGTCCACCTTGTAACCAAAGAACAATGGGCCATGGTTTGTTTGGATGATGAGTTCTATATGGACTTTTGTAGTACCACCAGAACATGTGGGCTCCTGTTTTTTCAAACAAGAATTTTAAACTCAAGAATCCGAAAAAAAATCCAATCTTGAAAATGTAGAAAGGCAGATTCTCATAAACGTAATATAAAATT
The DNA here is from genome assembly GCF_002870075.4 of Lactuca sativa. Lineage (NCBI taxonomy): Eukaryota > Viridiplantae > Streptophyta > Magnoliopsida > Asterales > Asteraceae > Lactuca > Lactuca sativa. The sequence goes on from NC_056624.2 coordinate 191,145,305, forward strand.
ATAGAAAAAGATGGCTGAATCTTACTGGGTCTGACTTGAACATACCCCCACTTTTCTGATCCATCTTGGGTGCCTGCAGCAATGGCCAATCCTCCATGAAAATGTGGAAGAACTAGAAGAAGGCATACTGCTGTAATAAGAAGTAGAGAAATAAAATGGGTTTTGCTCATTTTGAAGAAATGATTAAAAACTGAAAATGTTTTTGCTGATTTGGGAGAAGAATAAGTGGAAGCATTTATATGCATGGGCAACGGAATTATTGATAAAGAGGGGGCGTGGTTTTCTAGGGTTTAAACAGAATTGACAAAAAAAAGTGGGATGATTTCTTGACTTGCTGACAACAAGGTAAACTGCAAATTTGACTTCATAAGTAAATTCCAAAATCCATAACCAGTTTACTTAAAATAACAGATAAAGGCCATGCTGGGGATGCACATATATCAGCTAGGTTCCAGAACTTTCCATGTGATGATGTGACAGATACCGGCCCATCTTTCAAAATATGAAAAATGTGTTTCACTCATATGGAACGGAGGGGTGATTTGCATGACCTCTATGCATTACATCATATACCCAAATATTTGTTGATACCATGATTTTGAAGAATATAGAAACTTTTAAAATGCCATCCAAGTGTTAAAGTGAATGTCACTTATACCAAAATGAATGTGAACACCCAAGAAAATTGTGCTGAATACCATAAATGAATTGAAAAGAATAAGAACATGTTTTGTTGAGAAAATAAATGAAAGAATGTGAAGACCCAAAAAAATTGTTAATACCATAAATGAATTGAAAAGAATAAGAACAAATTTTGTTGAGAAGAATAAATGAATTAGGCCATGGGCCATGGGGTATACATGGCATGGAGCTCTCATGGTGATGAGCTTGAGGAGGGCAACCCATGGGCGGCTCAATCATTTTGGGGATCTAAGTGACCAAAAATATGGAGACATTTGGATTTTACTATACTTAACATTATAAACCCTCATTCTTTGTCCAGAATACTACTGGAAGTAATGGATTAATGGAAATACTTGTTGTTGCTTGATAACCTTGACTCATTGACTGCTTCCTTGAGTTCGCTTCAACCTAAATCTGGAAATTCCAAAGGCAAAATCCATACATGAGTATTCAAAACTTAACAATTGAAAATCTGTATTTTGTAATCAATGGATAATTGAAAATAATTAACCCTAATAAATAAAGAAAAATTGGGAAAGAAATGAAACACATACTGTTTAGCATTGAGGATTTGAACAATTGATAATCGAGATATAAGAATAGAAGATAAATGCGATGTTTCAGTTTTCAAGATCACACTGATATGTCGCATGCGTTTTGTCTTCAAGAACCAAAATCGGTCACTGTGATGTAGCCTATCGAACAATCGGTAATTGAATAATTGAGATTTGAGATATATTAATATCGAGTTAAGTTTGGAGAATATGTGACGCTTTAGAATTGGGGGGCCTGAGCCCAAGCTTAGAAAAATAGAAGGTTGAGCCGCCCTTGGGGCGGACACAGACATAGTAGGTGTCCCGGGGTGACATGAGCAACCTCTTGAATTTTACCCTCAAATGAAAATTTTCGTGTAAAATCGTTAAAATCCATCACAAATCCGTCACGAATCCGTTGGAAATCCGTCACAAAGTCCTAATAAGTGTAAATTTGTCGGTGAAACGCTTTTCGTGACAATTTTTTTTGATAGAAACTAGCATTGATACTGAGGGTTTTTTTTTTTTTTTTTTTTTTTTTTTTTTTTTTTTTTTCTCTTTCTAGTAATGTAACCCTTAGAAAAATTGTGCAACCATGATATTTCCTTCGGTGCCCGCCACTAGGGCAACCACCGTGTACACCATCCTGAAAGTCTCGTGGTGAAGACCTGGAGCCATCATTGTGGCGTCATGCAGGCACACCAAGCTTTGGTGTGGAAGGATATCATGGTGAGAAAAAAAGGAGATGGTGGTGAGGTGGAGCTGCTTGACGTGACTCCTACCTTGTGACCTTAGTGATAGCGGTGGGTTATAGCAGAGGAAGATTGTTTATAGAAAGAAACCCCAAATAAATAATTTATATTATCAATATCAAGATTGTTTGATAAAATGTTGTAACGGTTTGTTATTATAAATTTAAATTTGATGGCTAAGTTGTATTGAAAATTACTATAAAAAAAATTCGTTAGATATTATTTAAAGAGTAAATTAGACGAATAGGGGATACGGGTGGTGGCATTGATGGTCTTGAGGGTTGAACCAGGGACCTTATCACCCCCCGAATACACTTTTCTCTGAACCTTTTATATATGAAGTTCTCTTGATCTTTTTCTAATTTGTAATTATTTTATATAATCATGTATGTATTCTTATGCACTGAAAACTCAAAGTGTAGAATGAGTCATCAAGTATTTCCTTTTGGTGTGTAGCTTTTTGATCCTTTTTCCATGATGTTTCAAGTGTTTATGTTGCTCTGTTGGAAATTCAGGTGGAACAAAACATTGTTTGATGACTTTTGAATTATTTTAAATTTATTATCTTGCTGGAATAGGCTAGTGGTAGCAGACGATTTGATGGTAGTCGTTGTGGCGGCGAATGATGGTAGAAGAGTATGGTGGTGGTGGCAAAACCACACATTTCGTATAAATAGTGGTGGTGTCAGGAATTTTGATACGATGGTACAAAGATTCAAAATTGTAAATACAAAGAGTTTCTTAATATTTAAAGTTGTAAATAAAAAAAAAATTAGTATAATTTAAGCAAAAGTTACAGTTGAATCCGCCTAAGCTTCAGTTCTTCAAATCGATAAATGATATTGTCATCAAGAACTTTTAAAAACACATTCTTCTAAATAAAAGTGAGTAAACAATCATTTAAAACTTGACCATCCATTCTATTCCGCAACTCATTCTCTCTACACTTGCTATAAGAATCGGAAAATATATATTTTATGTAGTTATCCAATCTCATGCATTAAAAATATGATATAATCCCTTTAGTTGTAGGTAATATAACATATAGTATGTTAACATATATATATATATATATATATATATATATATATATATATATATATATATATATATATATATAACAATTTTTTTAGGGATATCGTAGTCCCCTCAAACGCTCCATGTAGCTCTGCTATTATGTGTAAATATGAGAGTTTTGATGGCTTAGTGACCGGATAAAAATATGCAAAACCTATTAAAAAATTAAGATAAACAAAATTAGACAAATGTGAGAGCGTTAATGAACATAAAAAAGACCCTAGGATATAATCACATTTCATAAAAATATATATGACAATAATTTTTTTTTTTTATTGTTTGTGTCTTCTTTTATAACACTCTGTATATAATGTATATTCGTATTATTTATGTATTAATAATTATAAAACATATTGTTACATATAAATGAAGTATTATCAGGGGCGGACGCATGATTTTACAGTAAGGGTTGCACGGGAGAGTCAGAAGTTGCACAGTAGTAGAAAAAATAAAAATTTCGAAAATTTTCAAAAAATTTTCCACTGTGGCCGGAAATGTTAGGGGTTGCCGGAGGTCCGCCTCTGAGTATTATTATAAAACAATATGTATTTTTGCATATAAATATATGGTTTTACATTTAAACACATATTTTTATATTTAAGAAATTATGTTTTATACATAATAATACATAGATAATCCGCAAACATACATATTTATATGTAATAACTTAGTTTGAAATGTACGGACTGCCTACAGTCTATACGGACCGTCCATGTTATCTTGGCCTTTAACAGAAAGCAGGACCGCCTCAACCCAACCAAACATAATATGTTGACATACACATCATACATACTTATAAAACTAACATTTTTTCTTATATCTCATGCATTTGAAACCCCCATTTTTTTTCCTTTCACAACATTCATTTGAAACTCCCATGACTTTTCAAATTTCTTTATCATAATAATTATAATTTGGTAATTAGGTTAAATAAATATTAAATCTAAAGTGTAATCATATATAAACTAAATTTCAATATTAAAATAATATCTTTAATTCTACTTATAAAATTATGTTTTTTAACTTTTAACATATTATACTTAATTTATAATTTTAATATATTGTTGGATGTAAATCATTATCATTTTAAAGGTACAATTTTTGAACAATTTGTATAAAATACTTAAATTATTAATTAAAATATAACATTATTGGCTCAACTTAAATATAAATTATATTTAACTTAAACAACCCAAAGATTATTTTATAAATAGTTAAAAATGATAAATTGCAGTGTCTTTCTAATAATGAGTGTAAATTGGTTAATAAGGTTAAATAAATATCAAACCTAAAGTGTAATTATAAATTGATTAAATTTCAATTTTAAAATAATATATTTACTTCTATTTATAAAGTTATGTCTTTAAATTTTAACATATTATACTTAATTTATTAGATTTAAAATGTTGTTACATATAAACCATTATCAGTTTCAAGCTACAACTTTTTAACAGTTTGGACAAAATACTTAAATTGTTAATTTAAATATAAAATTATAGTGTCAACTTAAATATAAATTTTAGTTCCACTAAAAAAACCAAATAATATTTTGTAAATAGTTAAAAGTGATAAATTATAGTGATAAATGCAAAAACTAAATTGTAATATCAGTTTAACTAAAATATTTCCTAAATATATTTATATAATTATTAAAAAATTTAAAATAAGTATATAAATGATTATATTGTTATCTTTAAAATCAAAAAATAATGTTTGATGTTTTAAATAATTATAATGATAGAAATTAAAATATTAAGCAAATAAATTTTAAAAAATTAGTTAAGAATAACAACAACTATAAATAATATTAAACCATATATAATATTTAATTTTATTGATGTGTAACTCGCAAGTAGAAGTCATTCAAACGATTGAGATTATGATATTATAATAGATGTATATATTATCATATAATTCAAAATAATCAATATATTATATCAAATTTAACAACAACATTAGTGTTATATTTAAAAATACATATATTTGTAAAGACTTCAACTATATAGGTGTTTCTGCGCATTACAATGTCAACTCAAATATAAATTTCAGTTTCATTTAAAAAACTAAAGAATATTTTATAAATAGTTAAAAGTGATAAATTGTAGTGATAAAAACAAAAACTAAATTGTAATCTTAATTTAACTAAAATATTTCTTAAATATATTTTTATAATCGTTAAAAATTTCCAAATAAGTAGCTTAAAATAACTTACAATAACAATAGTTAAAAACAACTCTATATAAATTATTATATTGTTAGCTTTAAAATAAAAAAACAATGTTTGATGTTTTAAATAATTATAACGATAGAAATCAAAATATTAAGCAAATAAATTTAAAAAAAATTAATTAACAATAAAAACAACTATAAATAAATCAAATCATATATTATATTTAATTTTATTTATGTGTAACTCACGGGTAGAAGTCATTCAAACGATTGAGATTATGAAGTTATAATAAATGCATATATTATCATATAATTCAAAATAATCAATATATTATATCAATTTAGTATATACAAATTATTATATCAAATTTAACAACATCGTTATTTTATATTTAAAAACCATATGTTTGTAAAGACTTCAACTATATAGGTGTTTCTGCGCAACGCGCGGGCATTCACCTAGTAACAAATAAACAAATAACCATGCATAACATCCTATAAACCAAGATATCGATCCAACATATCTCTACAGCATAACAACATACTATCATGTAACAGGATATACAACCCACTAAAGTAGCATTGATGCCTTCGAACCGTGAGTACAGTGAAGAAGACTCACCTCAAAGTCTGGCGAAGAAAACTGATCAATACTCTGATACCGAATACTTGCTCCACCCAAGTCCTAAATGTCCAAACATTTCCCATTAATAAAATAATCACAATTTCCTAAATTAAACTACTTCAAACTTGGTCGACGCTAACAAGTCAACTGAGTCAACCTAGCCAAGTCGACACAAAACACGTATGTGGGGCATACTTCGAAGGTACGTTGGGCGTACTCAAGGCTTGATCACAGTCGGGATGGTTGACCTCATACGCGTTGCGTACTCCAGGTACGCAGGGCGTACACCGAGACCTCTCAAATCTCCATTAAGAGCTTAATGTCTTAAGTTCTCACGTCCAACTTTTAGATCCAAGGCCAAAATACTGCTAGGTGTCATAAAGTTTCCAACTTTATGAATTTACATGTCCATTAAGTGCTTAACTCAACATCTTAATGCAATAAGACCTTCTAAGGAATGCATGGAGTGAAACTAACCCCCAATACTACATTTTTATGACTTAAGACCCTTCCAAAGGTCTGAAAGGATGACTTATTGGTTCAAGAACATGCTATGCTCATGAAACACCACATTTAGGACAAAAAGAACCTAAAATCAAGCCCAAAACAAGATCTAAATGAAACTTCACAAAGCCTAGAACTTTATACCTCCAAGTGATGCCAAACAATGGTGTGTTTATGGTTCTAAAGTGATTCACTCCTCTAATATTGGTCTCTAGTTCCTTCCTTCTTCTTCAAAGGAACACAACACACACAAGATTAGAAATGCTTCACAAGGTGGATTAGGGTTGCAAGGACGTTTGAAAGGATGGAGGATGATGGAAGGAGCCAAGACTGGGAGTTAAGGATGATTAAATAGGGTCCAAACCCTAAATATTAGGGTTTAGAACTTCACCACGTATGCCCTACATACATAAAACGTACGGCCAACATACGTGGATCCGTCCTAACAATCCAAAAGTGGCAATAACACCCCTTCCCATCCACAAGTCTTACATTAAAAAGACCAAAATGCAATAAATCTCAATATAAGGGTAAAAAATGAAAGTACCTCAAAACACGATGTTATATTTACCAATATCATAGTAACTTTATATCTATTATAATGACTTCAATCTAAAGAAACGCTTAGCAAAATGTCTCTTTGGTTTAATAAGTATCTAAGAATGGGTGTAACTGGTTTCTATATTATTTTATTTTGAGTAAATTATATGAATGGTCCTTATGGTTGGGGTAATTTGCACGTTTGGTTCTTAACTTATTTTTTAAATTCAAACGGTCCTTACAATATGATTTTGTTACGTCTGTGGTCTCTGCCATACATAAAAAGACAGGAGAATTTTGTATATACCCTTCCTAAACACCTAAATATCGTATTTGTCCGGCCTAAACTAGAAATACCATATTTGCCCTTCCTAATGTTTATTAATATCATATATACCCAAATCAATTATTTTGGTATTTTTTTTATTTATAACTATTTTTCACAATATTAAATCATTATAATTAAAATACAATTTGGATGGACAATATTGCCCTTGCTAACAGGTCACGTTTTCCCCCATCTATCACAAAATCGCGTTTTTCACAATATTGATTTGTTTTCATTGTTTGTCGGATGGGTTGTTGCTTCCTATGTTTTAATTTTACTATATAGAATTGTTCCCTAATTTCAGTGGATTTTCTATATAGAATTGTTCCCTTATTTAAGTGGATTTGCTATATAGAATTGTTCTCCAATTTCAGTGGATTTGGTGAAACTAGAAGATTGGTTTGACGTAATCACTTATAATTTTGAGGTCAGAAAGTTTAATTTTGACCAGTTTATGATCCATAGTTGGATCACAAGCTGATGTTAAGTTCTTCCTTATTCTTCCAATCGTCCACCAGAGTTTCAAGACGAATCTGCAAGAAGAAAATGGAGAGGAAGGAAGAAGTTGGAAAAGAGAATGAAGATTAGGAAGAGGAATTAAGAACACTGTCAGACAGTTCAATTTGTGGATTCGAATCTCTTCATCGCCTCTGCGAATCGTCCCTCTCCCCCCAAGTTTTCAAGGTAGATTGTGCGTTTGTGTTTACTGATTATGAACGTGATCTGTTAGCAAGGGCAATATTGTTCATCCAAATTGTATTTTAATTATAATGATTTAATATTGTGAAATACAATTATAAATAAAAAAATTACCAAAAAAATTGATTTTTGGTATATATGATATTAATAAAATTTAGGAAGGGAAAATACGATATTTGTAGTTTAGGCCGGACAAATACGATATTTCATTGTTTAGGAAGGGCATATACGAAATTCTCCCTAAAAAGACAATATTGCCCTTATCTATTTTTTAATTATTTATTATTTGTATAGTTTTTCTTTTTAATTTACTGTTATATGTCCGGATGAGATTTAAATCCGGAAAACTGGACTGGAACTGGCATCGGAACCACTAGAACCTGAATATATAGAACCAGTTCGGTTCCAGGTTTAAAGAATGACTTTATCCGGGTTCTGGGTAATCCGGGTAAACCGGAACCGGTGTTAGGAATCAGAACCACCTTTAGGGTCGGAACTGGTTTTTGTGAAAAGTTTAAAACATGCATATCTCATTCGTATCAAGTCGAATTGACATAAGGTTCTTTCCAACACATAGTTTAGAGTTTGTACATGATTTTAGACTATAAATTTGTCACTTTTAGTTCGATATTCATTGACTTGCAGTCCCCCAAAGTCGAGATATCAAAGCTGGATGTTTTTAGATTTTCAACATTTTTGTATTTTATGAACATTTTGAAACATACGTATCTAATTCGTTTGAAATTGGATTGACTTGCATTTTTTTCCAACTTTTAGTTTAGAGTTTGTACATGAGGTTAGACTATAATTTTGTTATTTTTGGTTTAATATTCAATGACTTATAGTCCCCAGAAGATAGGATATCAAAGCTGAAAATTTTCAACTTTTCAGCTACTTGTTTTTCTACTTTGTATTCCGTGAAAAAATATTAAAACATATATATCTTATTCGTTTAAAATCGAATTGACATGTCGTTTTTTCCAAAGTGTAGTTTATAGTTTGTATATGGTTTTAGACTATAATTTTGTCAATTTAGTTTTGGTATTCAATGACTTAGGGGTCGTTTGATAGTTGCTGACTGGGTTAAAGTTGACTGGGTTAGAAATGCTGACTGAGTTTATGTTGTTTGATTATTTATCTGAATGGTTGTGCTGAATGAAAAAATGACCATATTACCCTTATGTTGTCTCTTGTGCTGGATAAAAAAATTATTAAACCACAAATTATCATATAAAATCCAAATTAAACATACATCAATTAAAATCCAAATACAAAGTGTAATACAAAATCCAAATACAAATTGTCATACATAATAAAAAAAGTACACCATTTAACGTGAACCATTTGAAAATAACCGATTAGCAATCTGATCACGCAAATTAGTCATATAGTTAACGGCTTCTGAACCCCATTCTATGCCTTCTATGTTTTGACCCTCATTTCCTCCACCACCCACATTATGACTAACCATAGTGTTTTGTTCAAAGTTCGTAAATAATTCATCTTCAATATCGTATTTCCTTATAAAATTATGGACCGCAACACAAGAAATGACTATGTCTCTTTGCATTGGAAAAGGATAAGGAGCCATTTGTTTTAAAATTGGAAATCTCGCCTTCAATACACCATGAGCACGTTCAATGTAATTTCTAAGTTGTGCATGAGCATGATTGAACATTTCTTCCTTAGTCAAAGCTCTGTTTCTTCGAAAATCGGCTAACCAATACCTAGTATTGCGGTAGGGAGCCATAAATCCACGGGTGTTGGTGTATGCGGCATCACAAAGGTAATATTTATCTGTAGATGCATGACAAATTTATCATATAAATAATATAGATAATAAAACGTATAGTAAAGTTACAAACCTGGTGGAGGGAATGGAAATCCGGAAGTTGGGTTAAATGCAACTTCTTTCAAAACTTCAGAATCATGTGCTATGCCCTCCCATCCAGCCCATACAAAGGTGAATATCATATCAAAATTACAAATTCCAATTACATTTTGATAACATTCACCTTTTCCTCTTCCCCTATAACGAGTTTGTTGATCAACAGGCACAACTGCATGTACAAGTGTTCCATCTAGTGCACCTATTGCTCCGGGAAATATTTGCATTAGCCGTCTATGTCATTCTGAGGTATTTGTTGTTGAATTAGACGAGGTTGGTACTATAATTTCTCGTGCAAAACACATCATTGCACGTAAGACCTCATGAAAACATTGATGAATCGTTTGTGTGGAGTGATGAAATCTTTCTTTAACGGCTCGAAAACGTTCATTATGTCCTATAACATGTAAAAACATAGCCATCTTCTCTTCAACGCTTATCGTCCTACTAGATTGCAACCAATTTCTTTGTGTAAAGTGATTGCATAATAGTACAAATGCATCTTGTGAAAGACGTATCATATCGTAACATTGTATAGGACATCCGTGTATCAAATCTTGCGTATACACATATCCCTTTGCTACCTGTTCGCTAGCTCTCATTCTTTTAATTATTCTTTGCCTTTGTCGGACCAACATCAACCAATACCACGAGAATATAAGAAAATATAAAAACTCACCTTCTTTATCCATGTGTCCTGTTAGATGTCAAATACAAATTACATTTTAATCAATAACATAACAATCAATAACATAACAATCCATAACATAACAATCAATAACATAACAATCCATAACATAACAAATCGTAACATGTAAATACGAAAAACATAACATTCCATAACATATAAATTCATATAACATAACCGCACCTAAGAAAAACAATCCATAACATAACTAAACCATAGAATACTAATGTCTAACAATGAACCATAACATACTAAAGTCAAACATAACATGTAAATACTAAAGTCAACCAACTAATCCAAACTTTTTTCCTGCATTTGTTACCCACGACTCACAAGTTGACAAGTTAAGACGCAACCAAATTTTCCTATTACCAGCACTTTCAGCAAATAACATAAGAGCAGTGGTGTATTTCGGATCATATTCTCCCCACTCCAAGCTTGTCAACTTCGCCATACAAGCATCCATCTCCTTGTCAAGATTATTTGCTTCGGTGAATGCTTGTGCAGCCTTGATAATCTCTTTTCCAACTTCTTTCAACTCATCATCAAGTGTGGTTTCTTTAGGACCATTTCGTTTTCCCCCCTTGTTTTTTGTCCGCCCAGATGATTCCTCACTAGTAGGTTGAGGTACTGTTGAGCTTGGGGTATCTGCATGAGGTGCTGGCTCATCCATCTCTGTATCCTCAAAATCATGTGTACTGAAGGTTTCATTGGGATGAGGTAATGTCGAAGATGGCCCCCAACTGTGAACACCGGTCGAGGTCGCCCCATCAAATAGTTGGGTACAAAGTTCAGGGCAAGGGAGGGGTGCATTTCTCAGCTTATCTACGTACTTGTTCAACTGTTTAACAAATTTAATAAATATTATTAAAGTAGTAAAAAAATAATATACTTTAAAAAATATGTATATATGTACCTTCGCTTCCGCTTCCCATTCTTCATTAGTCATGTTAAAAGAATTCGTAACGGGATTATAAATATTTCCTGTTTTGTTTTTAAGTTTTAACCACACTGCATATTTTGCTTTTAAATAGTCATATCGGTTTTTCATTTGTTTTTTGTCGACAATAAAATTATGATCTGTTTTCAATTTCTCCGCGACCACAGCCCATGAGCTTGCTTTTAGTCCGCTACCCTCCCGGCCATTTCTTGTTAATTCTTGTATACATGCTTCTAAAAAAGTTTTGTCCACCAATTCCGACTTCCAACTAACCCTAATTCTTTTGTCTGCCATATCTATTGTAAAAAAAAAAAAAATCTAATCATCCACATAACACACATTTACAAACACTATTTGCTTGATGTCAATAAGATAAAATATATATTTTTTTTGTTTAACCTAAAGTTAATACAACTTGAAGACAATACTTGGGAGATATCATATACACAGTACATAACTTGAAGACAAGATCTCATATATCAGTTTGGTAATACACATACACCTATGTAACAAATTCTAATCATTCTCTTGAACATTTTGTTCTTACACACATATGCACATAAACATATCATATACACACACAGTAAACAATTCATTCGATTTAACAACTATATAAGGGGTTGTGATTTCACACATTAGTTCATACAAATTTCATACACAAGCAATTCATTCCTTCATATAGATAAAATCAGATTTCATAAACAATTTGACAGCAAACACTAATTTGACAGCAAACATTGGTAATACACATACACCTATGCCAACCCTTTGTTCTAATTGAATCCAAAAATAATGAAAGAAGTAATTTCAAACACTAATTTCAGAATGAAATCATCAATTTGACAACAACTTTTGTGATTTCAGAAAAAAAAAAAAAAAGGCACGAACTAGCGTACCTACAGTCGATCTCCTCACCGGGCTGTTACTTCGCCGGACAGGAGGTTCGCCGGAAGCTGGAGGTAATCGTCGATTTGTCAGCAAACATTGAAGGGGCTTTGTGATTTCAGAAAAAAAAAAAAGCACGAAACAGCGTACCTGCAGTCGGCGCCGGAGCTATCACTTCGTCGGTGCAGGAGGTTCGCCGGAAGCCGGAGGGAATTGTCGATGGAGCTGTTGCTGCGTTGCGCTGAATCGATGGAGCTGTTGCTGCGTTGCGCTGAATGTTGAAGGAAAAGGAAGAATAGCAGCGATTTGTGTTAGGGCGCAGGAGAAGAAAACAAATTGGTCAGCCTCTTTTTTTTTGGACCGAGTCAGCTCCTTGGTCATTCATTACTTACCGAGTCAGCCACAATGGAGGCCCATCAAACAGTCTGACTACTGACCGGGTCATCAGTCAGCTCTGACCAGACTGGGTAAGTGCAAATCAAACGACCCCTTATAGTCCCCCGAAGTCGGAATATAAATATGAAAATTTTCAAAGTTCAACCCACTAAGTAGTAAGTAATTACCAAAATATTCCGATTTTCCGGTTCTAAACCCACTTTACCCAGTTCCACCTTACCCACTTTGATGTTTTCGGGTTTTCCGATTCTAGACCCACTTTACCCGATACCGGTTCCTATATTACCGGTCCGGTTTCCGGTCCTATAAAATCCAGTTAACCGGTTCTGGCTTTTCCAGGTCTGGGTCCATCCTGGTTGGGTTTGGACCCACTTTCATCTCTAGTTATTTGTTTATGAGCTACCCATAATCCTTTCCAGTCTTCCACCCAATTATTTCTTGTTTTGCCAGGAGTAAAGTGCTACCTCGTCTGTGCTGTCGAATTTACTTAGCCACCAGAGTAAATCATCACCATATCTCCCACAAGAAAAACACCACATTGAACCCACTCAAACCAAAATTCATTCAAAACAGAAAATCCATTCAAACCAAAAATCATATTAAAAAATTCCTAACATAAATCAACCCACGAATCCTGAGGGGAAGAAAGAGAGAATATTTCTATTCATTAGTGTAGATGCGACGACAAATGTGGCGATGACAGACACGAAGGCGAATGTGTAGATTGGCGGATATGGTGAAGATCGGCGGAGCATACGATCGATTGTGTAGATCGGCGGCGTTCAAGTCTAGATCGATGAACTTCGAAGATTTCCAGAGGCTTTAGGAACAGGTCGGCGACGTACGAAGGTTTCTGATGGCTTTGAAATCCAGGTCGACGACACACAAAGGTTTTAAGCGTCTGTGGTGAGGAGGTCTAGTGGCTTCCTATGTTTTCCTATGGCTTTAAAGTACAAAGCGATGGAGATGGAGGTTTCAGGTGACATACAGTTGTTTTAGGTGTTTGATACGGTGGCCCGACAACATCTAGTAGTTTTCATCGGTTTTAGTGTTCATATTAACGACGTACGGAGGTTTTAGGCGGTGCACGTTTGTTTCCGGCGCCTGGGGTCCGATGTTCGACGACGACCGATGGTTACCGATGCCTATGCCCGGTGGTCGACTGTTGTTCGTCAAAGAGATGGAGAGAAATAATATAAGTATATGATATGGAGTGGGTTTAGGAGTGGGTTTTGCGGTGGTGTTATTTCCTTTATTTTAATGTTTAAATAATAGGGGAAATGACTAAACTAGCCAATTTTACTAATTACTTATCACCTTTTAGCCAAAAATATCAATTATCCCAAAAGCCACTCAAACCCGTAGGTAAATCAAATCGGCTACAGTTTCGCCTTCATACCTACGGTTTTAGTATATGTATATAAGATTTGTTTTTAATTTTTTTTCAAAATACCATACGAAACCGTAGGTTTCTAAATGACCTACGGTATCCTATGATAATTCTACGGTTTTCCAAACCATAGGTTTCATAAGAACCTATGGTGTACAAGCAATCAATACATAAAACATGCATTGATTGCTTATACACCATAGGTTCTGACGAAACCTATGGTTTCCCTTATATATATATATATATATATATATATATATATATATATATATATATATATATATATATATATATTTACTAACTTATAAAAGAAATATAATCCTACTATTTCTATAAATAGATCGAATAAAATAATAGTATTTTTTTAAGACGTTCAACTCTCTAAGCGTAAAGTACAACTAATTATGAATAAAATAATATTAAATTTTAATCTGATTACCTTTGAAATCTTATCTCTTCCAAAATTTGACCCGATCTCTTTAATCCCCAGTTTGATTCCATGCGTATTCCTAAAATCTTGGCAAATATCTATCCATTGGCACACCATTCTCTCTATTGTTTGTTATTCCTAAAATTTAACCCCAACCTCAACCCACCTACGATCAACAATTAATAACATGAATCTCTCTGTTAATGGCCACCAAATTTAGTCATCCTCTTCACGATCATCGTCAAATTTAGTAAGAAAGGTGGGTTTTCAGCGCCTGGTGATTACATCTACTTCAAGTCACAAGTCCCTCTCCACAAGATCCCAGTAAGTTTTTCTGGTCATAGATTTTGTTGATCTTTCACTTGATTATACATCTATTGACTTACCCAATTCGATAAATCACTGGTTTAGTTGGTATCGATTGTTACTTTCATTATGTCTAAACCCTATTTACAGTTTCGATTCAACATCAATCGTTCGATGTTTACTCTCAATGAACCTAAAATTATTGAAATTCACATTAAACTGGAGTTATATTTCAACTTTTGAGATTAAATTGGCTAATTTGCAGCTTCCTATTGGTGTATTACTTACAAGCATAAAGCATTAATCTTTATAGCAAGTTCTATAAACAAAAAAATGTTGATATCAGATTTTACATCCAAATTGATATAAGAATAACATATATGGACATTAAATTTGACATAAATTTTCCAGATTTGCACAAAACAATGGAGATATTATGAATCCTGGAAATGCTAGAACAGCAGATGTTTACTACAAACAAATCATGGCACTTTCCATGAAGGTAACAACAACTTTAACATTGTTAAAGACAAAAACCAAGTTGAAGGATTCTTTTTCATAACAAAGTTTTCAGAAATCTTTTTTTGTTTGTTTGTTTCCTTTTCAGGGTTATCAAGTGATTTCTGTTGATATTCCTCATGTTTGGAACAATCAAGAATGAGTTCAAGCATTTGAGAAGTTTTTAGATGTTATTGATGTCCACCATGTAAGATTATCTGATTTCATTTTTGATGTTATTGTTATTTATTTATCTATTGAATCTTTTTTTTAACAGACATCTTTATGGAACATCACTTAGTGGATTTTTAGCACTACTTTTTGCTCAATATAGGCCAAGAAGAGTAAAGTCTTTGGTCCTTTCAAATGCATTTTTGGATACAAAATATTTCTTAGCTGCAATGCCTTGGGCCCCTGTGTACGTATCATAAAAAAGGACACTTTCTATATACAATTATACACAAAAGTCTTTTTTTGGACTGAATGAACTGTGAGTAAATGACTATTTTACCCTTATGTAACATTGTTAGTTAGACCCCTTCTTTCCTGTTGAAACGGTATATCCTAATAGGAATCCCAAATGGTCCACATGAACCATTTATTGTTGATTTTGTGGACTTTATTGTTGCACTGGTGAGTTTTATAAACACACATACTGAATTATTTCCTAATAATTTGAAAAAGAAAATCAATAGTTTAAAGTAATTATGTCGTAATAAATATGTTAAAAGTATAAAACCTGCAGGTTGAGACCCTGACAAGGGGGGATTTGACTTCCAGATTGACTTTAATAAGTGATGTTGCATCAGTGGGACCTCTTCTTCTTTCGGATTCTCTAATCACTATAATGGATGTAAGCTTCCATAACTCATAATCATATTAAAAACAACAACCTAAACCTATCCCACCTAAGGAAATCTTAGATTTACACTTGTTGACTTAACACTTTGCTGTTGGTATTAATGAAATCGGAAACCAATTTTTACTTTAGAGCTATATTACTAATAAGCATGAATTATGTTTCATGTCATTGTTAGAAAGCTCAAGGAATGTTTATCCATATCTGTAAAACATATGTTCTTGTGAATCATTTATTTAATTTTTAATTAATTTGGTTAATAGATAATATTGTTTTGCAGGTAGAAGTGAAGATGCTACTGATATCATCATAGACTCATAGTACTACTTCTAACATAGCTTTCTATTGGAAGGGTATGGATCTTGCTATGTTGGCGAAAGGGGAGCTTAAGGAAGGGGTGTTGATTCAGGTTTCTTGGGATATTTATCTATTTTAGGCTGATGGGTATGGGCTAGAAAACGTTATTGAGGAGGCTAAGTTGGCCAGCCTCAACTCCATACTCCATGGAGACTATTGGATCACTGCCCCTTCTAATGTTAGGCCGAATTACATTGGAGTGATGACGCAAGCAAGGCAAGGCATATCTCAAGTTTGTCTTTTATTGAAAGGTGTTGTTATTTATTATCTTTTTTATTATTTTTCCAATAATACCTTTTGTTAGATACATATTATTTGATTCATTACTTTATTTAGTTATTAATTATTAGTTTTGTTGTTTTTTTCTTCATATTTGTATTTCTCCAATTATTATTTTATGGAAGTCAATATCGTGCATCGAATAATGTATTAAAATATAGGCTTAGATATAAAAAGAAAAGTATAAAATATTACATTATGAATAAAATTGTTGTGATGGATGCTAGAGAAAAGAAACGTATAAGCAAGTCACTTCGTATGGATGTGTCCTGATTTCTAAAATGAAGGACTATAAACATACACTACACACCAAAATATTTATTTTCTTTTGTATTGCGAGGGTTACATTTATTTGCTACCGTAAAACCGATCGATAACAATATGCATATGTTTTGTGTTACTTGAAATCTAACATGTTTCCGTTTAGAACTTATTGTCGAATGAGAAACTATTTTTCGCCGCCGCTTTGCGCGGGAAAACAATTTTTTTTTACAAAAACCATAAGCTTCATAAGAAAACTACGGTGTACAAACAATCAATGCATGTTTTGTGCATCGACTGCTTGTACACCGTATGTATCTCTTGAAGCCTATGATTTTTTTTTCGGCTTCTTCAAGAAAAATAAAATAAACTGTATTCATTGAATCTCATTGCAAACAAAAAAAACAAAAAACATCGAAGATTCGAAGAAATACTTTGGTGTTCTTTGAAAGCTCCGTTGAAAGAGTTTTCTTAAGTTCAAAAACACAAAAAAAAATGAGCAAAAATGAAATTTTCAATTTTATATATTTTGGGCTAACGGGTCTTAAAACAGTAGACAACCCACGGAACAGTAGCTTATTACACGGAAGAGTAGTCAACACAACGTTGACTGTAAGTTTTTTAATCACCTACAGTTTCAGTGGCTAATTTGGGATAAATGCTGATTAAAAACTGAAAAGTAATTAAGGAAAATAGTTAGTTTTGTAATTTCATCTAAATAATAAATAAGTAAATATATAAATAACAATTAATTAAAATAAAAGATAGGCGATGGCAATTTAGTCTTTTTTATGTGTGGAAGTGCCACAACAAAAAGATATAATATATACGTTTCGACTTAAAAAATTAAGTTAAAGACTTATCCCAAAATAAGGACCATTCATATAGCTTACTCTTTTATTTTTGAGACCTAATTCTGCATTTTGTCTCTTAATTTTAATTAATTATAGGCTTTTCTGTTACTTATTATTTTTTTTTTTAGAAAACTGTAGTTAGACTTTTGTGTCAAATGCACTAATTAATTTCATTAAAAAAATGATTTTGCTTGTAGACATTAAATTATGTCAAAATAATAAAAACATTCCACCATATAGTTTTTTCATATAAAACTAAAATCGTCGTATAACATATAAAATAAAAAATAATCTTGAATTTAAGGTATAACATTCTTAACTAGTAGCTTTTTGATATTAACTATTACTAATTACTAATTAAATTTCTTAAACCAATGACCGTTGGCATGTTCAAGAGTTATAGAAATGTTAGTTTCGAACATTTGGAAAATCAAAACCAAACGAAGTACGAAGATATATTTTAGTTCGTCTCTTGTTTCTTTAAAAAAAATTGAAACAGCAAAGTACAAGACGTACAAGTACTCCATCTTTTACCAACTGTCGTATATTTGATCTTTCTAAACTGATGGCTACATTCTAACCGTTCTAACCATTCTTTCCCCTGCAGTTTCACACCTGCAACTCCATCTTTCTACCATGTCTCCATTGGAATTTTCATTAACAAACTTCATTCCTCTTTGTTTCTTTGTTTAGAAGCCAACAAAACTGTTAGATCACCATTAGAGTAGCTTAAAAGTACTGTTCAATCTTCAACTGCATGCACTATAAATACTGCATGACATCCATGGAGTTCATCATCCCCTTTTTCCACAACATTATCTCCAGCTTCAAGAAATGGCTAAATTGTCGATTTCTTTCTCCCAAAGTAAGATGATAATGTCAACCATTGTTGCCTATATTCTCATACTTTCTGTAGTTCCTTTTTCGGAAGCGGTCCTCAGTGCGCATTATTACGATCAAACATGTCCACAGGCCGAGAATATTATTTACCAAACAGTTCGTAATGCCTCTATCTACGACCCTAAAGTCCCCGCTCGCCTCCTACGCATGTTCTTCCATGACTGTTTCATAAGGGTATGCATTTAACTCTATTGCTATATATCTATCTCTGTAACTACTTCATCACCATGCTAATTAACGCGTGTATATTTCTGAACAAACAGGGATGTGATGCATCACTGTTGCTTGACTCAACTACAGGAAACAAGGCAGAAAAAGATGGACCTCCAAATATCTCAGTTCGATCATTTTATGTAATTGATGATGCCAAAACAAAACTCGAAAAGGCATGTCCTCATACAGTTTCGTGTGCAGACGTAATAGCAATTGCTGCAAGAGATGTAGTAGCAATGGTAATCATATTTTTCTTCTTCTTATTTTCATTATGCCATTTTTTTTCGTATGTTTAGATCTGTCTAACTTGTTGTTCTCCAGTCTCAAGGTCCATGGTGGAATGTACTTAAAGGAAGGAAAGATGGGCGAGTATCGTTAGCTAACGAAACTATAAACTTGCCATCTCCATTTTCGAATACCTCAACACTTATTAAGAGTTTTGCTAAAAGAGGATTAGGGGTCAAAGATTTGGTTGCACTTTCAGGTGGACATACTCTAGGGTTTTCACATTGTTCATCTTTTAGTGCTCGACTACACAACTTTAGCACTGAAAACTTTTCCGATCCTAGCATTAACAGTGAGTTTGCTATGAATCTGAAGAAGAAATGCCCCATACATAACAAGGATCACAACGCAGGAGAGTTCTTAGACTCAACTTCTTCAACATTTGATAATGACTATTACAAAAGAATTACTATGGGTAAGGGTGTGTTTGGGTCAGACCAAGCTCTGTATGGAGATCAAAGAACAAGATCAATTGTGGACTCATTTGCCAAAGACAGGAATCTGTTCTTCAGCGAATTTGCAATTTCCATGGTCAAACTTGGAAATGTTGGTGTCATAGAAAATGGCGAAATTAGAGTTAAATGTAGCATCGTGAATTGATGCGTGAGAAAGAAAGAGAGAGCGATTTGGAGAAGGAAGAGAGGGATTTAAAAGTTTTCAACTTCATAAAAATTTGTTGTTCATCTTGTTGTATGTAATAAAATAAATAAACAGTACTGGGGTTATTGGTACCTGTTGAAAATTTCCACTAAATTCAATTAGTTTTTATAAAAAATTGATTTTAACATTATATTTTTGTCTGAAATTAAACATTCTATTTACCATTTTTTTACATTTCTTATCACTTATCCGGTCCATTATCACGTAGCATAGGCACATTTAGTTTTGATGACATAACACTATTTGATTACATCGCATCGCATGTTGGTGTTAAAATTGAAATATAATATAAAGATTTTTGTGAAGTTTTCAAAATAAAATGATTTTTGGGAGTTTTCAAAATACAATAATTTTTTGTGATAGCTATACAAAACAAAATGATTTTATTTTATAAATTAAGATAACTAATATATCTGAAATGAGCTTATCGGCTAAATATATCACTCCCTAGTTCATACAGTTTGTTACACACTCTTTTTTTATAGAGCTTTGAATATATAGTGCCTTGGAATAATAAAAAAAAACAAAGTATTAAAATCAATTTTTTATAAAACTTAGATGATTTTTATGTAATTTTCTATTTTATGTTTAGTACATTTAAAAATATAAAATTTTATTTGTAATATCATACTTTTTTATTTTAGTAATAAGTATCATGTTGAAGACAACTTTTTATTTTTTTTGCCACTTAAGGTTTCAAAACATTTTTGTTTCTGTCGAAAAGTTTTTGACATAAAAACCCTTAATTTTACATAAAATAGTTGGTTATGTCTAACGTCCGTTTTTTAGTATGTTAAAGCCATAATATACAGAAAGTTGGTTCAACTTTACCCTGCTATAGCAGGTAACCCAATTAATGAGAGGATGTGGGCACGTGCAAACTGTCATGGATGTCACATCAGCAACTCCTTTCCTAATGAAAATTTTCAAAATTAAACGGGAAGATAAAACTAGGGAGGACTGAACTCGGGTCACCAGGAGCGAGTTTATATATGCCCAAGATGGGTCACATGAACCACCTAATTTTATAAATTATACTAGAAATTATATAACAAAACATTTAGGAACCACCTTAGAGAAAAAGAATGGAAGAAGAGATGGAGAAATTTGGGGTGGTGAAACCACAAGAAAGAAGTAAATCAGTGAAAATGCAGATCTTGAAGCTTTGGAATGGTGAGCTACGAAAAGAAAAAGATACAATTAGGTTAGATTCAAAACATTCATTATATACATAACTCGGGTCTAAACTCTTAACCCGAGATCCAAGGGCCCACTCTTGAATTTCACCCAAAGTCTTCTGATTCATTGCAACCCTTCACCAATCATGCATACAAAGATTTCCTCAACCGCCGCTGAGATTACCAGTCTCACACCCGGTTCAGCCACCAAGTTTCCAGAATACAGACCTTGCACGGATACATTTGCGATTCACAACGCGAGTTTCTACCAAAAGCACATTCGTAAATGGCGTCTCAAAATATCTTCTTGTGGACTTTCCCCAAAATTGATGAGCGTCCAATTATAAATCTACCCCCAGTCCCGGACTGGAGATACTACTAGGTACCTGCAGGAATGATCCTTAAAACTTATCGATGGTGAACCTCACTCAAAACCCAACCATATGATGTACTAATACCTTAATAATTTTGACTCTCTGCTATGCTATTTCTAACCACTTCTATGATGAGCAAGGATGATCAACCAAAACATCCGTGTCACAACCATTCCTATCGGCTCGGGTGTACTCCCACCTGATCAACCACTCGGAACATCATAAAGAGCTATATGGCTTGCGACCTCATAACAAAATTCAAATCTTGAAAATCAGACCCCAACAGCAGCTTGCGAACAACCAAAAATATAATGTATACGTTGCACAAGGGCTTTCTGATACCGAAATGGTATTCCCACAACCCTACTACTCCCTTTATCTAACCTATAGATTTATGGGTCTTCCGATCCCCATCATCACGTCAATACTGGGAGTATCATAAACAAGAAAATGAATAATCCTTCCCATTAGGCCCACAACATGAGTCTAGAATGCCATCTCCAGCCCTTAGCCCATGATTGGAATGTTCCCAGCCTTATACCGATCTTGTCGGTATTACATTGTTTGTCCAACACCCTAGGCCTAAAATACTCACCTCCTTCCATTGCCTTGGAGGGACCTAATCAATGTTTCTCACAACATCAAACAAGCACAACAATGCTGAAACCCTACTACGCACGATTCACTTATATAACAGGTTGCTAGCCAAGCAAAATCTAACGAAACCATGGTCGCACATGACCCATGAATAGGATGATAGTCGAACTCTAGATCCAATTTACAGACTATAACCCGGACCTAACCATGCACGTAAGTCGAACCCAGCCCTAATGCCACCTTGGACACCTACAGATACACACAAAGAATCACCTCCATTCACATAGTTAAGGAACCCCTAACCTCATGTTTGATTGCCAAAAAACTCCATACTTGAACGAGACTGAATAAATTCTACCAATACAAAACTAGTTCGAGAAGACTTCTAAGGTTATCCCGAAGGTCGCCAAAGACCTGAGTCTGATACGAATCAGAATTCCACTTCACCATCGAGGGTAAACATATCCCAAGGACTAAGGAAACATAAATACACTGCATAGGGGGATTGGTGTCACATTCCTAGCTTCTTAATTACCGTCTCTTGAACCCTTCAGAGAATTCCCGTTGAAGACAAACTCAAAAATCAATAACCTCGAACACCCCGACACCTCAAACAAGGAACCACTAGTCCACCTGGAGTTGATCATTCCCGCTTTTGGAGAGGTTCACCGATTAACACCGTAACACCCAAAATCTGGAAGGCCAAGAAAGGAAAGAAAACCCTAATTTTTAGGGGCAACTCGGTGAGTCCAAGGAGGAAATCGGCAAGTCCGAGCGGGATTCGGGTCGAGGAGTAAGTGACCGACTCGACGAGTCGGCCAAGGAGACTCGGCGAGCCTGGTCTGTGCGAGGAAAACCCTAATTCCGGGAGTTGTATCCTATATAAAGGGTGTTATGTCCCTCCCTCAGCCTCCATATCATCCTAGAGAACCTGTAAACCCTATATTTCGTGTGAGCTTCCATCATTTGAGAGAAATAGCTTTGGAGGAAGGAAATTTTGGAAAGGAACTTGAAGATCAAGAAGGTTGCTTCAAAGGAGAGGTGTATATCCGAGATCTACTTCAGTTTGTGTTCATCTTGGAGGTATTAAGCTGCCATTTTCCCTTCTTTGCATCTAGATCTATTTTGTTATGAGATTTAGGGGTTTTATGGTTGATTGAGACCCAATTCGAGTTTAGGGGCTTAGATATGTTGTTGCCACTTCAGATCTAGTGTTAGGATGGTCCAATATGTCATAAAGCATCAGAAGATGAGTAGTTGGTGAAGCCCTTTTGTCCATAAACCAAACCTTAGTATGTTTTGAGCCTAGATCTCTTTAGTTATACGTAAAGTTTGCAACTTTACGTGGGGATTGAGATTTGGAAGTACGGATCTATGGTTTGGAGTCCCTGCATAACTCAAAAGTCCTCTGCATGTTTGGAGATCTGAATGGACTCGGCGAGTCCTTTGAGTGGACTCGGCGAGTAGCATGAAGATTTGGAGAAACTCGACGAGTGGGATGAACAGCTCGTCGAGTCGGATGAAGTTGGGTAGGAACTCGGCGAGTTGGATGAACAACTCGGCGAGTCTATTGAAGGTTGTCTTGGACTCGGCGAGTCTATTCTTGGACTCGGCGAGTCAGGTCGCGAAACCCCAAACCCTTCGAGTTGAGACTCGAATCAGTGAGTCGAATGGAGACTCGGTGAGTTGGACAGGTCAGGACTCGGTAATCGGTAGACTCGGAGAGTCATGGACTGACTCGGCGAGTCGAGTCGCGAATAGAAGGACTCTGAACATATGAACTCGGCGAGTCAATAGGGTGACTCAGCGAGTAGGGTTGACCTGGGAGGTTGACTTTGACTTTGACCATAGTCGACCTGGTTGACTGTCGGGGGTCAGTTAGACTAAGTGTTGCATTGATATTAGTAGCTCGGGGAACTAGTGGAGCGGGAGTTCAGAGAATTGCCGGACAGCAGCTAGTGGGATCATCAGCGAGTTCAGCCAGTGCAGGTGAGTTTCCCTTTGTATGAATGGGTCTACGGCCACAATGCCGACCCATTTAGTTATGAGTAGAAGACACGGGGGGTTAGCCCTAGGCACAGTATGCTGGTATGATATTCAGGACGAGGTCTAATGATAGTGGGCAGGTGCACAAGGAACGATTTATGTGATAGTTTACACTTGTTGTCTGTGTGATACTTGTACGTACCTGGTAGGGAGGTGAGTGTGGGCGAGGTCCTGTGTCTCACCAATTGCAGAGTGTGGATGGTGTTCCACATCTCATTAGCAGCAGATCAGGGGTGAGGCCCAAGTTAGGGAAAGAGTGAGTGTGTGATGGGCCCGTATCTCACTATCAGTAGGAGCATGGATGGGGTTCCATGACTCATCTGTAGAATTCGGTTGTTAGGACCGGAGGGTAGTCAGACGCCCCAGAAACGTCTGACAGTATGTGATGATATGTTTATTTGCTGGCATGATATGTTATGATATATGGTTTAGTAGCTGAGTGTGGGCGGGGCTCGTATCTCAGAGATAGTTGAGTGTGGGCGAGGCCCGTATCTCCCAGCTAGCGGAGTGTAGGCAAGGCCCGTATCTCCATGAGTGTGGGTGAGGCCCGTATCTCCTAGCTGTTCATTATATGATTATATATACTTGTATGTTATGGTTTAGTAGCTGAGTGTGGGCGAGGCCCGTATCTCAGAGATAGTTGAGTGTGGGCGAGGCCCGTATCTCCCAGCTAGCAGAGTGTGGGCAAGGCCAGTATCTCCATGAGTGTGGGTGAGGCCTGTCACACCCCAAAACCAAGAACGGCGGAAATGTTCTGGGGCGGAGGATGTCATGTACAGTATCACAACAATGTAAAGTAGTAAACAAGCAACAACATCATCCATTGCATTAATAATAGAATTATTATACAAGTGTGTTCTGTACAGTTATAGACACCAAAAATAATGTAAGTCAAAATAAAGAGATGAGTCCTGAACAAGCTCCATCTTCCTTTTTCCTTGCATCGGTTACCTGTCTATGATGACCTGAGGATACAAGTAATTTTGAAAGCGAGTATCAGCTTTGAAGCTGGTGAGATCATAAGTATTTTAGTGTGTTAATTTGTATGTAAGAATTTGTAAGTTTATGAACTGTAAGTATGGAAAATGTATATGAATTGTAAGTATTGAAAATGTATATGAACTGTAAATGTAAAAAAGTTTGTAAAACAATTGTAAACGTTTGAAAAACCCTAGAAATCCCTATGCTTCCTACTATTATATAAAGCGTGTCTTCTACCAAGACCTGACTGTTCTCAATGTAGTCTTCTACCAAGACTTAACTGTTCTAAATGTTCATTTCTTGAAAAGTGTGTAATTTTCCCAAGTGCAACTATCATTTACAAAATATAGTTTTTACATTTAATGTTTAAGTGAAATGATCACTAAAATGTGAAAAGGGGGAAATTAATGTAGTACTGTAGTGTTGTATTATAGGAAACTACTACTGTACTAACTACCTTAAACCGGATTTATATTAAGGCATCATGTGATTAATTGTACCATACTATCGACTGAGTAACAACGACAAATGTAGGTCGTAAAAAGGTATGACGTTTGGCACCCGCAGACCTGCAGGTCCGGCTGTAGCTAGCAGCAAGGTGTAGGATAGTCAATCCAGTATAGATCTATACGCAAACTCACGCTCTCCCTCCAAGAGAATTCTGGCAACAACTCGGGCCATGACATTTAAGGCATGCTCCGATACAGTGGATCACAATTATTAACGTATTCATGTATATGTAATGTAATGAACTGTTCTAGCTGTAATGTACGTGCTCTCTACCTAGCAAGTATAGTAATGTATTCGTTCTAGTATCGTTGTATATGTTCTTCTCTAGTATATTTGTATATGTTCTTCTCTAGTATAGTTGTATATGTTCTCCTAGTAGTAAGTGTTGACTCATGAATGAACTGATTCATAGTATGATATTGTGTTCTAGTAATAGTTCTAGTATCTTCCTAAACTACCCATATGGTAGTTTACTAGTAATCTAACTGGTACGTATGGACATGGATGTATACCCTTGCTACTCAAGGGCATGGGATGAACTGGAAGGACCTTTTATGACTATATATGTACACATGATATATAACTAATATTTAAACGACCTTCGGACGAGTACCCGATATCCCACCATACCACATCCAAATCGAGGAAAAGGAAATAAGGTGGATAGCCTTCCTAAGTCCTTTAAACATTTCTTATATAATCATACATATATAGGCATGCAATTTATAATATAAAAGCATAAAATAGGATTTGTAAAACCTTTGAACATAAATATTTTCTAAGAAAAGATCGACTTGATGTCGATCTATAAAATGGTTTTGAAGGCATGGGTTTGATAAAACAGTTTAGTTATAAAGAACATTTGTTTGAAACACAATTGTAAATAAGTTTGAAGTAAAAACGGTTTGAAGTAAAACGATTTGGTAATAGCTGGGCGTAAAACAGATCGGAGTAAAATGGTTTGAAATAGGATCATACAGTGTGTAATGATCAGTTTAATAAGGATTTTTAAGCATATAAAACATTTAAGAAAATCATTTGTAGAACTGGTTTGGTAAAACGGTTAATGTATAGTAAATCATTTGAATGTTGCATATTAATCACATGTGATTGATATAATAATTAGCATAATTCTACTTGTATTCCCCCCCATAAAACATTTAAAAACAATTTAAAACATTGATTAAGGGGTACGAACTCACCTGTAGTGAGTAGTTCTGATAAAAATGTTGGGTCAGTTGCTAAGTATCAAGTGGTGGCGTGAGTACACACGCGAATCCTATTTAGCATATATTGGCACACATATGAATATATTTAGTGTTATGAACAACTAATAGGTGAATTGGGACCACCTTAGGGACTAGTAAACACTTATATTGAAGTGTTACAACCATATATGATTGTATGAAGGGGTATAAGGCTTTACAAAGGAGTGTATGGCCAAAATACACACTATATGTGTGTGTGCGGCCAGGTGTGCAGCCTAGTGTGCTGCCAGCACTTGTGTGCGGCCATGTGTGCTGCCAAATGGTGTGTGTTGCCATGTGTGCGGCCAGATGGTGTTCTTGGTACCTTTTATGAAGATCTTCAAGGAGAATGGATGATACTTGAGAGGATTTCGAGTTCTATGCTTGATGAAGTGAAAGAAATGTTCAAAAATGACTAAGTGTGGTATATATAGGTGGAGTGTGCGGTTGGGAAGGGTGTGAGGCCGCAAACACATGTGTGTGGCCGCACACTCAAGTGTGTGGCCGCACACTCCATGTGTTGGAGTGTTTGGCCTCTTTTTGATTCCTACACTTTGAGTTAACCCTTTTCCACACTCCAACCTTGATTATAACACGTTTAGAACGCTCCAATAGACCCTAATTGGTACTAAAAGATAGCCAAACGAGTCTATTATTGATAAGGAATGAAGAATGCAAGTTAGAAATTTTCGGGTTGTCACATCATCCCCCCGTTAAAGGGAATTTCGTCCCGAAATTAGAATTTAGACAAGGAAGTAGGTACGAATGATCAAGTCATGAGGAGGAAACTTCTTAATCGATTAGTTCTAGCTCTCCTAAGTGAAATCGGGTTCTCGGTTGGTATCCCAACGAACCTGCACTAATGGGCGGTGGTGATGCTTCATCCGTTTGACCTCTCGGTCGAGGGTCACTACGGTTCATATACGAAGGTGTGGATCTCAACGAGTAGACTTACAAGAGTCCTAACGGAAAGGTATGGTTTCACGATCGAGATGCGAAGAGTAAAATGTATGTTGCTGGGTTCGCAGAGTAGGTCTAGTTTGTGCGAGGTACAGGACCGATTCTGGTACGAATCCCGGAGGTCCTATCTATATTGGATTTAGCTTTCAATGCGATGCAAAGCGTATTAAGCCATTCCAAGAGTGTGACTTCCTAAAGAATTTTGGTCTCTCATTTCGAATTCCAATTGTTATTTCTCTTGTTAAACTTCCCAGTCAAGGGCCACCCCTAGCTGGGTCAAAGTCGAAAAAGGGTCTCTGTAATTTGCGAGGAGTTCTGAATGAACTATGACAGTAGGTCTGTAAGACCTAGAATTTGGCGAATGTTTGTCGGTGTCTCTGGTGTCGACAAATTCTCAAAGGTTTTGAAAACTTGTAAAAGTACTCAAAATTTCCCACATCACTAACAGTGTGTCATAGGAATTTAACTCTTCAATTTCAAAACTCGTGCCTAGAGAACTTCGCGAAAAGTTCCTCTGAAGGAGATGTTTCCATGGGTTTCTTCTTACTTAGAGGGTAGATAAGTAAGTTATTACATGGAGAAATGACGAACTGATCCAAGTAAGAAGGACGTACCCTACTCATATAGCTCATGAAGACTATGGGCGTATTGGTCCTATCTGAGGGGTATCACTATGGACTCGAAGTGTCCGCATCGAGTTAGGAAGATAGTCTGTCGGACATCCTTCCCTAACACTCGAACTGGTGATATTCGGATCACAGATCCATTTCTGAAAGTAATTCTTTCCTTGCGTTTGCTCAACCATTTTATCTATGCAAGGCAGAGATAATGATTTCTAATGAGAAATCTTGATGGAGTCCTCGATATTCGAGGTACATACGATGCAATCTGTCGATTTCTGGAAGAATAAGACCGGGGTTCTTTAGGGTGAGAAGCCTAGTCTTCTTATTCTATCATGGTGTAGTTTGCTAAGTTGTTTGTACTGTTCTGGTATCTCCGTAGTTGTTTAGACTATAGGGCGATCTGTTTACGGGAGTCATGCTGGGTTCTAAGTTTGTTCACATGACGATGTGATTACTCGTATACTTAGACAGTTCTCCGTCCTGAAGTTCATATTAGAATTTATACATGGCTTCACGATCACAATCTTGTGTATACGAGTCGTATATAATTAAGATTGAAAAGGTAGTCGAATAAATGATTCTTCTTTACCCTCACATCCCAATGAGGAAAAGAGTTAAAGTGAAATCATCAATTCTAAACCTGTAGAACCTTGATTATATATCACTCTTATGTATACATTCCTCAGTGATAGATCAATCGTATAAATCCTTGGATTGAACTTGACGTACTGCACGAGTGGTACTTCGGGGATTTCTTCGGAAAGAAAATAACTAAGAGGTGCTCCTGGCATGAGTACTTCGGTGTTCTGATATGACGGCTTCGTTGGAATAGTGATCTAGAAGAAAGAGATGTACGTATGAAGCTGTTTGTGTGAGGATCAAATTGAATCGAGTCGTATGACAATGTCGGAATCATACTGAAACTTAAAGACATTAGATTTAAACATAAGACGTTTACAGACAAAACACAACCGTGCAACCATGGACAGAGTTACAGTACTTTAGATTTACCACAAGACTATTGCTGCGGATAAGATCTACTACAAAAGACAAGTATACGCAGCACGAGCATCCGTATACCTACAGGATCTCGTAAAAGGTAAGACTCTATTTGCACTAGTTTCGGATAGTTTATAAGTCTGATATAACGAAACACCCTAAATTACATCAACGAGGGTTTCAGAGTAGGTTCTCCTGCAGCTGTGATCCTGAGGATCCTCCCATCTGCGCCAGAGTTCTTTGCTATAGGGCAATCCTTCTTGAAGTGTCCTATCTCACCGTATTGGTGGCATAACTGGCTAGTACTTGCATTGGTGATGGGAGGGCGGTGTTTAGCCAGTGTTATGTGGACACGGGTTCTTTCCTTTTTCGGGCAATCTCTTTTATAGTGCCCAAACTCACCACACTGATAGCAACCCTGGCTGGCTCTAGCGGCAGTGGTCGGTAGTATAATTCCGTTTGTGCCAGCCTTTGCTACCTCCGGGCAGTTCCTTTTGTAGTGCCCCACCTTGCCACAACTGTAGCAAGTCTGGTTCACACCGGCGTTGGGCAAATTGTTGATCGGTCTTGTTAGGCTCTTGCAGTAACGTTTGGTGTGCCCCTTTTTGTTGCAGTTTGAGCATTGCATCTCCCGACAAGGTCCATGGTGGTGATAATTACATTTGATGCACTTTGGGAGATTTCAAGCATATTGTCGGGCTGGGTTAGGGACAGTTGGTATATCCGAAGGGATGGTAGTAGGAGGTACATATGTCGTAGCTGTGAAGGTCGTTACCGGTGCTTGTTTCTTGTTCGTCTCTCTAAGCGATTTGTCCTTCTTTCTAGCCCAAAACTTCCGTTTGTTACTCCTCGTCTTGGAACTCGGGGTGTCGTGGTAGTTTGCTGCTCTATGAGGTGTTTGATTGTTACTCGGGTTGGAATTGTTGTTAACCATCCCGCTATCATTCGCGTTGTTAGCGTTAAGGTGGGTCAGGATAGCTGACACGGCAGCCGAGACTGCAGTTGTAACTGCGGTTTGGAAAGTGGTTGCGTCCATGGGAAAAGCGGAGGTTTCGTTGTTCGACTGATTGCTTCTGGATGACGACATGATTCTGTAATACGAAAGATAAGGAATTTGTGAGCGGTTTTTGGTTGAACCAAGACGTAGTTTGACTGTTTATGTAAAGAATAGGAGTATGTTCTCGAGGGTTTGACCTACATCCCTAAGATGCAGTCTTAGTACGGAATGGAAGTGAGTTTGTAGGATGGTCTCAAGACATTTGTCGTTCAAGCCGAGGTATCGTTGGTTGGTGAATAACAGGATCCAACCACTGGAAGAGACTTGGAAATGTCTCTGGAGCTAAATTACTATAGTCCAATGACTTAACCAAAGCATGTCTCAGATAGACTCAAATGAAAGTATAATAAGAGTACTTGAATAAAGAATGACATAGAAGTTAGCCGAATGTCAAAATCTTTGATATTCATGACGTAAAAGTTCGGGAAAATGACCTTGTAAAGGTCTTACATCATATCCAGAGAAGATAGTTCTTGACAGCATAAAGACCTAACCAAAGTACTTACAGTACAAGATAATTTCATAGAAAATGCCACATCGGGCAAAGACAGAAAACGATTACTTTCTAACAAGGGAAGTAAGGTAAAGAATCTACTATTGACGAAGGTCATCTCTCTGGTGAACTCTCAGTTCAGCCATTTGACGTTCTACATCAAGTAGGTGTCTTTCATACACCCTCTGGCGTACTCGGAGCTCTATGACTTCGGTTCGTGATTCAGCCAGTGCTTGCAACAGGGTTTCATGGTTTCTCTCTGATCTCTCGCGAGCATTTTTTTTAGACGTATGGTGCGGAGGGTATGCATTCTCGCATCGGCGACAACTTCGGTAATCTGATGTAGGGTTGTCCTGCCTTGAATCTCATTTCGGGCCACTCTGCGGACCAAGATTGGCAAGGTTCTGTCTGCTGAGCCCCCATTGCTCAGGTCATAAAAGCTTCGGTCGCCATTAAATGGCATGGGCTGATCTTGTCCTTGTCTCCATGTTTCCAAACATTCCACCCACTCAGGCGTCGGGCCATGAAAAGCCGGACGAGGGTTAGGAATTGGAAAGGGAGCTGCTTGGGGTAGGTTCTCAACCTCTGGTTTGGAGTTAGCTTCATCAAAAAGGTCTTCATCATGGTGATCATTCAAAAGGATAGGATGATCATTCTTTGGTTCTTCTCCAAACCAACCAGCAATGATTTCGTTCGGAAGATACTGGTTACCGTGGGGATGGAGTCCAGCCATGTTTTTTAAGCGAGAATTTAGGGTAAGAGAATAATTATTAGACGAACTATCTAGATAATTATTTAGAAAACCTTCATTAGTTACATCGCTATTTGTGAAGTGCATACCAGTTATGTGTAATCTAAACAGGATAGACCTTCGAATAAGTGACCTTAACTCCATATTCACACAGAATAGGGGTGAAGTAAAATTTTCACAGATTCTAAGTCTATAACATCCTAATTACATAAAGCCTTAGTGTATCCACTTAGCAACTATCAAATTAGTAATGAAGATCCCGTTTTAGTTCTCAAGTATAACGTACTTATACTAACACCAAATACTCCTATAGTATTTTAAGTTTAATGTTATGTTCTATTGTTCTCATTGTGGTAGGGTTGGTAAGATTTTAGCATTGTTGCAACAACACAATTAAACTTAGGCACATGCTAGTCAACCTTCGGACAATATAGGTGATCAGGCTATATCTTCCCAGTTTTGACCATATGTCTCTAAGCCCACTTGCGCTGCCCAACAATCGTAATTCTTTTGTACTGTCCTAGTGACACTGATTTTAGTATGAATGCAGACACGTATACTTTATTAAATATTTTATTATTTAAAGTATAAACTCTTGGTCAAAGTATTTTTAATCCTTTATGTATTTATAGTTAGTATATCTTTTATGGGTTGATATACTTAATTCACTATAAACAACGCTCTGATACCAATCTGTCACACCCCAAAACCAAGAACGGCGGAAACGTTCTAGGGCGGAGGACGTCATGTACAGTATCACAACAATGTAAAGTAGTAAACAAGCAACAACATCATCCATTGCATTAATAATAGAATTATTATACAAGTGTGTTCTGTACAGTTATAGACACCAAAAATAATGTAAGTCAAAATAAAGAGATGAGTCCTGAACAAGCTCCATCTTCCTTTCTCCTTGCATCGGTTACCTGTCTATGATGACCTGAGGATACAAGTAATTTTGAAAGCGAGTATCAGCTTTGAAGCTGGTGAGATCATAAGTATTTTAGTGTGTTAATTTGTATGTAAGAATTTGTAAGTTTATGAACTGTAAGTATGGAAAATGTATATGAATTGTAAGTATTGAAAATGTATATGAACTGTAAATGTAAAAAAGTTTGTAAAACAATTGTAAACGTTTGAAAAACCCTAGAAATCCCTATGCTTCCTACTATTATATAAAGCGTGTCTTCTACCAAGACCTGACTGTTCTCAATGTAGTCTTCTACCAAGACTTAACTGTTCTAAATGTTCATTTCTTGAAAAGTGTGTAATTTTCCCAAGTGCAACTATCATTTACAAAATATAGTTTTTACATTTAATGTTTAAGTGAAATGATCACTAAAATGTGAAAAGGGGGAAATTAATGTAGTATTGTAGTGTTGTATTATAGGAAACTACTACTGTACTAACTACCTTAAACCGGATTTATATTAAGGCATCATGTGATTAATTGTACCATACTATCGACTGAGTAACAACGACAAATGTAGGTCGTAAAAAGGTATGACGTTTGGCACCCGCAGACCTGCAGGTCCGGCTGTAGCTAGCAGCAAGGTGTAGGATAGTCAATCCAGTATAGATCTATACGCAAACTCACGCTCTCCCTCCAAGAGAATTCTGGCAACAACTCGGGCCATGACATTTAAGGCATGCTCCGATACAGTGGATCACAATTATTAACGTATTCATATATATGTAATGTAATGAACTGTTCTAGCTGTAATGTACATGCTCTCTACCTAGCAAGTATAGTAATGTATTCGTTCTAGTATCGTTGTATATGTTCTTCCTAGTATAGTTGTATATGTTCTTCTCTAGTATAGTTGTATATGTTCTCCTAGTAGTAAGTGTTGACTCATGAATGAACTGACTCATAGTATGATATTGTGTTCTAGTAATAGTTCTAGTATCTTCCTAAACTACCCATATGATAGTTTACTAGTAATCTAACTGGTACGTATGGACATGGATGTATACCCTTGCTACTCAAGGGCATGGGATGAACTGGAAGGACCTTTTATGACTATATATGTACACATGATATATAACTAATATTTAAATGACCTTCGGACGAGTACCCGATATTCCACCATACCACATCCAAATCGAGGAAAAGGAAATAAGGTGGATAGCCTTCCTAAGTCCTTTAAACATTTCTTATATAATCATACATATATAGGCATGCAATTTATAATATAAAAGCATAAAATAGGATTTGTAAAACCTTTGAACATAAATATTTTCTAAGAAAAGATCGACTTGATGTCGATCTATAAAACAGTTTTGAAGGCATGGGTTTGATAAAACAGCTTAGTTATAAAGAACATTTGTTTGAAACACAATTGTAAATAAGTTTGAAGTAAAAACGGTTTGAAGTAAAACGATATGATAATAGTTGGGCGTAAAACAGATCGGAGTAAAATGGTTTGAAATAGGATCATACATTGTGTAATGATCAGTTTAATAAGGATTATTAAACATATAAAACATTTAAGAAAATCATTTGTAGAACTGGTTTGGTAAAACGGTTAATGTATAGTAAATCATTTGAATGCTGCATATTAATCACATGTGATTGATATAATAATTAGCATAATTCTACTTGTATCCCCCCATAAAACATTTAAAAACAATTTAAAACATTGAATTAAGGGGTACGAACTCACCTGTAGTGAGTGGTTCTGATGAAAATGTTGGATCAGTTGCTAAGTATCAAGTGGTGGCTTGAGTACACACGCGAATCCTATTTAGCATATATTGGCACACATATGAATATATTTAGTGTTATGAACAACTAATAGGTGAATTGGGACCACCTTAGGGACTAGTAAACACTTATATTGAAGTGTTACAACCATATATGATTGTATGAAGGGGTATTAGGCTTTACAAAGGAGTGTATGGCCAAAATACACACTATATGTGTGTGTGCGGCCAGGTGTGCAGCCTAGTGTGCTGCCAGCACTTGTGTGCGGCCATGTCTGTTGCCATGTGTGCGGCCATATGGTGTTCTTGGTGTTCTTGGTACCTTTTATGAAGATTTTCAAGGAGAATGGATGATACTTGAGAGGATTTCGAGTTCTATGGTTGAAGAAGTGAAAGAAATGTTCAAAAATGACTAAGTGTGGTATATATAGGTGGATTGTGCGGTTGGGAAGGGTGTGAGGCCGCAAACACATGTGTGTGGCCGCACACTCCATGTGTTGGAGTGTTTGGCCTCTTTTTGATTCCTACACTTTGAGTTAACCCTTTTCCACACTCCAACCTTGATTATAACACGTTTAGAACGCTCCAATAGACCCTAAATGGTACTACAAGATAGCCAAACGAGTCTATTATTGATAAGGAATGAAGAATGCAAGTTAGAAATTTTCGGGTTGTCACAAGGCCCATATCTCCTAGTTGTTCATCATATGATTGTATGGTATGTGGTATGATGGGGGGACTCACTAAGCTTCGTGCTTACGGTTTTCAGTTTTGGTTTCAGGTGCTTCCGGTAGCGGATGATGGAGCTCGGAATGATCGCATGGCACACACCATAGATTAGTCAGCCTGGGAATGTTTTACTCTGATAACGAACATGTGTTTTGGAAACTATTACTCTGATCATGTTTTGAATCGATGATTTTGCCTTAAGTGATGTTTTATTAAAAGAAATTTTTAGTCTTGAATTTCGGGACGTTACAAGTTGATATCAGAGCCTTGGTTTGAGGGATTCGGACATGCTCTCGAGTGTGTCTGAACTCAAACTGAGGAATTGGTATAAAATTTTTCAAAATGGAAAGACAGTTTTGTAAAAAGAGTTTTGAGAAAGAAAACGGTTTTAGAAAAGCAAAAAGAATTCAGAAAGAAAAGAACTTTGAAAAGAGAAAAAGGGTGTAGTGCATGCAATCAACCGAGCTCAAGTAAGTACCCCAAAATACCCATACAAGTTTATGATTTGATTATCAGCTAGTAGAACAGCATGCTAGAATAGGACTAAGGACCCAGGGAGGATGCCTTATGTGCTTGATTATGTGTTTTAAGTTGCATGATAGTGCGAGTTAGACAGTAGTAGGATAGCCTGTTTAGGTTATGCCTGAGTTATGAGTTTGTGTTGCATGCTAGTTCAGATTCTTGCTATATGGATATGATTGCTTGAGTATGTTGTGGTTAGATTTTCCCCTTGTCTGAATGCTGCTTGTTTTGTGCATTGTGGGATTTTGAGTGATGGGAGTTAGCCATTAAGTGGATACGCCACGTCACATGTGATCTCGGTTGAATAATCTCAGAGTGTTGGATTTGGCCCTATTGCGCAGCTCTCGTTTGAGTCTAACCGTTGTAGGGACGAGTCTTTTACTCGAAGGATTATCTGAGCCTCGTCACATGTGATGGTATCCAGGTGATGACTAATTGGCATCACGAGGAGGCCTTCAGCAGCTGAGGACTGGTTTGAGTTGAGTCAGAGGTTTCCCTAGGGTCAGCCTAGGATGAGGTAGTGCTGGGAGCAGAGGTAGTAGAAAGGGACCTGGTGGAGTCAAGGCAGTTCTTGAGGAAAGTACAGATAGATGTGGAAGGTAGTATGGGCCCGTACTACTGAAAGCAGAGGATCCGTACTCTATTCGGGAAAGGCCGAGACAAGACTGGGAACCTGGTAGTGCGTGTGTTTGGTCTCGCAGCAGTGATAAGTATTCTGATAGTGATTGTGTTATATTTTCGTCATGGTGACGTTGCGAGAGAGACTAGCGGGAGAATTAGGCGCCGGAAAGGGATCAGGATCGGGTTTAGGGGCCGAGCAGCTCGAGGAGCGAATGAGGGAGTTGATATCTGCCGAGGTTACGCGCAGTATTTTGAATCAGACTCCTATGATCTTTGGCACGGTCAAGGAGGGTATATTGGAGATTTTGGATGAGAGGCTGGGAGCCTTCCGTGCTGAGATGATGGCTTTGATGGGAACGCGTACCTTGACATTTCGGGAGTTCAGGGCTTGCGGGGCACCAGATTATCATGGGGCTAGGGACCCCATCGCTAGCAGCAGATGGTTGGCTGATGTTGCCAACGCATTCCGTACGAGCCGGTGCCCTGAGGGGGACAAGGTCATACTCGCTTCCTGTCTTATGAAGGACAGAGCGAGGGATTGGTCATGCTTTGGGGGATGATGCCGCGTTGGACGCAATGTCTTGGAGCGATTTCTCGGCCAGGTTCAGTGCAGAGTTTTTGCCAACTACTGAGGTGCAACAGTTGGCTCGGGAGTTTCAGGATTTGACGCAAACTACTGAGACTGTGGTGGAGATCACCGCCAAGTTCAGGGAGAGGGCTCTTCTTGTACCGCAGTACATCGCGGATGAGGAGATGAAGAAAGCCCGATGCCACGAGATGTTGAGGGCTGAGATCAGGGAGTTCGTGAGCAGGTCCGGCTGCAAAACGTTGGAAGATATTATTTCTCGGGCCAGAGAAAGGGAAATTGATTTGGAGCAGATCCGGAAGAGGAAGCCGGATGAGGTTCAGGTAGCCGCGGGTTCGGGCAAAAGGCCCAAGGGATCGGATTCGAGATCGATGGATTATCAAGACCGCAGTTGGTGCGGGAAGTGTGGCAAGGCGCACAGGGCGCGTGCAGGAGTGGTAGCGGTGGTGAGTCTGGCTACTTCAAGTGCAGTCGGACTGGTCATTTTAGCAGGGATTGTACTGTTACCACCACACAGGGATATGATTTGATATGTTTTCACTGTAACCAGAGAGGCCACAAGAAGGCCCAGTGTCCCAGTTTGCTTTCGACAGGACGGGTGATGGCACCTGCCCCTGCAACATTGAGGATCACAGATGGCCGTCAGGGCCAGGTAGAGGTGCCTGCAGCAGGAAGCAGGGCTTTTCAGATGACTACCTTGGAGACGCGAGCAGCGCCAGACATTGCAGGTATGTGACTTCCGTCTTCAATTTTTTTGATTTGTACATGATTATATTGTTATGGTTCTGTATCAATTTTGGTATGAGTATTGTATTATGGTGTGGCTTGCTTGTAATTAGGTTATATGCCATCTGCATACCTTGGACATTTGTATGGTAGTTAGGGGGATGTGCTCTATAGAAGGAGGTTACAAAGGATGCAGTAACTATAGCATGCTTGGAAGGGATTTGGTACGTCTCGCTAGTTCGGAGTGGCATGCTGTTAGAGATGGAATGGTTAGATCACTAGCCATGGCATGCTTGGGTACCTTAGCAGATTGATTATGGAATGGCAGCAAACATCGGGATCTCTTTTGAGGATTGAGCAGCAAGGGGTAAGCAGGGTCGAAGTGGGGGAGAATCCTCCGAGTGTGCCCAGGTAGGGGTACACAGACCCATAATGAGTACGTGACCTCCGAGAAGGAAAAGAGGTAGTTCAAGGTTTGATGGATTGAGGATCCAGGGTTGGGAGTTTGAGAAACTCCCCATCAGTTAGTGCGTTTGATGGTAATGGTTAGTACGTGGTTGGGAATTCCGGTTGTGGATCACCCGAAGGACTCGAGGGAGTCGAAATGAGGATCTTGAGAGCTATTGGCACATGGGTGCCTTTGTATTAGCAGTCAGTGGTAGGAAGTGATGTAAGACTACAGGGCAGCCGTAGCATTCACTAGCAGTCGGCAATAGACGGTGATGTAAGACTACGGGTACACCGTATCATTCCTTAGTAGCTTCGTTAGCGGAGTTGGGGCGAGGCCCTTATCTCCTAGTGATCAGGTAGGGATCAGGAATGGGTAGTGGATGAGAATGATAGGGAGATTTCCTGTATAGCCCTAGAGAGGTGAGACCTTGGAAGAGGCCGTTCCAGGATATAGTTGGGTGAGACCCGTGGGCGAGGCCCGTGAGTTTTAGCAGCACAGGTGGGACCTGGTAGGGACCTTAGTGTCAAGTTAGGGGATCGGGGATCCCAAGATTGTAATGCCTGAGTGGCAGAATAGATTGAGCAGTTATAGGTGGTCGAAGTTTCTTCGGAAGTCGCTGGGAGCGACTAGTGGTGGTGTTGGGACTAGCTACCGGTGGGAGCCGGTAATCCATACATTGATAGGTTGGTAGGGACCAGGGTGATCTCAGTTCATCTGGAAGGCAGACAAGGAATAGCGGAATTTTCAGTCAGTAGTACTGCGGGTAAGCACTGTATAGTGGAATTCAGTTAGTTGAATCGAGGGGTGCTCGGCACCAAGTGTTGCCAGAGAAGAGTGTTAGTGGTTACTGACGGTGATGACCCGTTCTAGAAATAGCGGGGGTGATGGATTGGTGAAGATAGGATCTTCACAGTGACAGGGGAAGTAGTTGGATATGGAGCATCGCCTTAGGGAGGCAAGGGAATCGCGTAAGGAAAGAAGGGGACAACCCCTATGAGTTCAAGTGCAGTACTCGGAGAGTACCAGAAGGATTGTCGGTTGAGTAAGTTGTGTTTCTAAGCTGTTCAGGGTCAGGTTTAACCCGAGGTTTTATCCGCGAGGTTTATGTTAGTCAGAATGTCCAGGTGGAAGACTAGCGAAGGTAGGCAACCGGTGTTGGGATAATTGGTGGATTTTGGAAGCAGATCGCAGGCGGTGGACCATGGCAAACTTCGAGGACGAAGTTTAGTTTAAGTGGGGGAGAGTTGTAACACCCAAAATCTGGAAGGCCAAGAAAGGAAAAAAAACCTTAATTTTTAGGGGTGACTCGGCGAGTCCAAGGAGGAACTCGGCGAGTCCGAGCGGGATCCGGGTCGAGGAGTAAGTGACCGACTCGGCGAGTCGGCCAAGGAGACTTGACGAGTCTGGTCTGTGCGAGGAAAACCCTAATTCCGGGAGTTGTATCCTATATAAAGGGTGTTATGTCCCTCCCTCAGCCTCCATATCATCCTAGAGAACCTGTAAACCCTATATTTCGTGTGAGCTTCCATCATTTGAGAGAAATAGCTTTGGAGGAAGGAAATTTTGGAAAGGAACTTGAAGATCAAGAAGGTTGCTTCAAAGGAGAGGTGTATATCCGAGATCTACTTCAGTTTGTGTTCATCTTGGAGGTATTAAGCTGCCATTTTCCCTTCTTTGCATCTAGATCTATTTTGTTATGAGATTTAGGGGTTTTATGGTTGATTGAGACCCAATTCGAGTTTAGGGGCTTAGATATGTTGTTGCCACTTCAGATCTAGTGTTAGGATGGTCCAATATGTCATAAAGCATCAGAA
Source organism: Lactuca sativa (assembly GCF_002870075.4). NCBI lineage: Eukaryota > Viridiplantae > Streptophyta > Magnoliopsida > Asterales > Asteraceae > Lactuca > Lactuca sativa. The sequence goes on from NC_056624.2 coordinate 191,185,276, forward strand.
GATGAGTAGTTGGTGAAGCCCTTTTGTCCATAAACCAAACCTTAGTATGTTTTGAGCCTAGATCTCTTTAGTTATATGTAAAGTTTGCAACTTTACGTGGGGATTGAGATTTGGAAGTACGGATCTATGGTTTGGATTCCCTGCATGACTCAAAAGTCCTCTGCATGTTTGGAGATCTGAATGGACTCGGCGAGTCCTTTGAGTGGACTCGGCGAGTAGCATGAAGATTTGGAGAAACTCGACGAGTGGGATGAACAGCTCGTCGAGTCGGATGAAGTTGGGTAGGAACTCGGCAAGTTGGATGAACAACTCGGTGAGTCTATTGAAGGTTGTCTTGGACTCGGCGAGTGTATTCTTGGACTCGGCGAGACAGGTCGCGAAACCCCAAACCCTTCGAGTTGAGACTCGAATCAGTGAGTCGAATGGAGACTCGGTGAGTTGGACAGGTCATGACTCGGTAATTGGTAGACTCGACGAGTCATGGACTGACTCGGCGAGTTGAGTCGCGAATAGTAGGACTCTGAACATATGAACTCGGCGAGTCAATAGGGTGACTCGGCGAGTAGGGTTGACCTGGGAGGTTGACTTTGACTAGGACTTTGACTTTGACCATAGTCGACTTGGTTGACTGTCGGGGGTCAGTTAGACTAAGTGTTGCATTGATATTGGTAGCTCGGGGAATTAGTGGAGCAGGAGTTCAGAGAATTGCCGGACAGCAGCTAGTGGGATCATCAGCGAGTTCAGCCAGTGCAGGTGAGTTTCCCTTTGTATGAATGGGTCTACGGCCACAATGCCGGCCCATGTAGTTATGAGTAGAAGACTCGGGGGTTATCCCTAGGCACAGTATGCTGGTATGATATTCAGGACGAGGTCCAATGATAGCGGGCAGGTGCCCAAGGAACGATTTATGTGATAGTTTACACTTGTTGTCTGTATGATACTTGTACGTGCCTGGTAGGGAGGTGAGTGTGGGCGAGGTCCTGTGTCTCACCAATTGCAGAGTGTGGATGGTGTTCCACATCTCATTAGTAGCAGATCAGGGGCGAGGCCCAAGTTAGAAAAAGAGTGAGTGTGGGCTGGGCCCGTATCTCACTATCAGTAGGAGCATGGATGGGGTTCCACGACTCATCAGTAGAGTTTGGTTGTTAGGATCGGAGGGTAGTTAGACGCCCCAGAAACGTCTGACAGTATGTGATGATATGTTTATTTGCTGGCATGATATGTTATGATATATGGTTTAGTAGCTGAGTGTGGGCGAGGCCCGTATCTCAGAGATAGTTGAGTGTGGGCGAGGCCCATATCTCCCAGCTAGCGGAGTGTGGGTGAGGCCCGGATCTCCTAGTTGTTCATTATATGATTATATATACTTTTATGTTATGGTTTAGTAGCTGAGTATGGGCGAGGCTCGTATCTCAGAGATAGTTGAGTGTGGGCGAGGCTCGTATCTCCCAGCTAGCGGAGTGTGGGCAAGGCCCGTATCTCCATGAGTGTGGGTGAGGCCCGTATCTCCTAGTTGTTCATCATATGATTGTATGGTATGTGGTATGATGGGGGGACTCACTAAGCTTCGTGCTTACGGTTTTCAGTTTTGGTTTCAGGTGCTTCCGGTAGCGGATGATGGAGCTCGGGATGATCGCATGGCACACACCATAGATTAGTCAGCCTGGGAATGTTTTACTCTGATAACGAACATGTGTTTTGGAAACTATTACTTTGATCATGTTTTGAATCGATGATTTTGCCTTAAGTGATGTTTTATTAAAAGAAATTTTTGGTCTTGAATTTTGGGACGTTACAAACACCTGCCCAACCACTTTGGAATCCGTAATTCAAACAGCGACAAACAAAACCTTCAATGGTTGACGCTCAGCCTAAGAAACCCCAATTCTCCCCCACTTAGGGTTCTATCTACCACCCACTGGTTTGAAACCAACTCACAACTCAAACAGGCTCAACCAGGTACGATCATTCCTGACCTTGGAATGAATAACACACGCGGAATGATTCCCCCGATATAAATCATTTGAATCCCATGAGAAACTTGAATTTCAATTGAAGACCTCTGAAATCCCCACTTATCGCCACTTACAAGCATAGGCGGCTATCGATCCACGATCCCAACATACCATTCCTGCTTGCAACCCTAATTACAACCTAATACCTTGCTTTCCCATTCCCCTGACCCTCCTATGTCCTAACGACTAATGCAGAAAGCATATAAAAGTTCACAATACAATCATAAACAATAAGATAAGAGATAAATGCATACCAGTCACTACATTAGGTACTATCCTAACCTCCTTATCAGTGAGCTGGAAGGCATATCCCCGAGCCCTCGGGGGCTTTGCCCTACCCTGACTCCCGTCTGTGATCCTCGAGGTAGCCGGCGTTGGAGCCGGCGTCGGCCTTGGAGCTAGCAGGAGACACTAGGCCTTCATATGACCCACCTGCTCACAATGGTAACTAAGTTTGACCACAGAAGCTGCAGTCTGCTGCCTACAATCCTTAGCAATGTGGCACTGCTTGCCACACTTGTGGCACCCTGGAGAAGATCGACAAACCTCATCATACACCTTGCTGCACTTCCTACAAGTGCGACCCCTCTGACTCCCCTGCCTGGAGTCAGCGACCCTAAACCGTTTCGGCGTAGGCTGTGACTGCACCGGGGCCTGCCTCAGCTCCCTGAATTGAAGCTCAATCTCTAGCTCACACCACCTAACGACCTCATGTAACTCCAGCAAAGTATCATATCGTTGAGTGGAGACGAACTGTCTGATGTCCGTCTTGAGCATGCTCAAATAATGATGTAACACCCAGATCCTCATGTATTAATAGTAACATTTCGGTTTTGGATTTTTGAAAACCTACTCGGCGAGTTGGCCTCTCTACTCGTCGAGTAGTAGCGGGTTTGGGCGCGAGGTTTAATGATCTACTCGCCGAGTCCGTTATGGTACTCGACGAGTAGATGTTGGCAGATGAAACCCTAGATTTCAGGGCCTTGCACCCTATTTAAAGGGTCATTAGCCTCCCTTGACCCCCCCCCCCCCCCCCTTTACAGCTCTATACCTCCCTAAAACCTTGATTTGAGTGTGAGTGTGTTCTTGGTGATTTTAAAGCTTGAAGGAGGGATTTGGTGAAGGAATCACTTGAGGAATCAAGCTAGAAGAGGCAAGGGCTCGTGGGGATTCTAGATCTACTTCTGTGGAGCACTTTCTGAAGGTATTAAGCTGTCTCTTGGCTCATTTCCACCCAAAACCCTCTTGTGCATGGATTCTAAGAAAGGGCTTTTGTGTTTAAGCCAAGATCTGAAGTTGTAACTTCAGATCTGAACTCCTTTTGGCCTTAAGATGCATAAAGTTATCAGTGGATCTTAGCATGTACCTTCCCTCAAGTGTATGACCCCATTCCAAGCTTAGATTTGCTATTTTAGGGCCTTAAAGCCTTGCATGCACGTAAAGTTTGCAACTTTACGTGGAAAGCATGCCTTAGGAGCCTAGATCTGTGGTTTGGAAGCATTGCATGGCTAAAAAGGGTCTGTATGGCTTGAGATATGTTAGGACTCGGCGAGTCACAGGGGATGACTCGACGAGTCATTTGAAAGCAGGCATGGACTCGACGATTTGGATGAACAACTCGGATAGCCCGATGAATATTGCCATGAACTCGACGAGTCGGATGAACAACTCAACGAGTTGAAGGAACAACTCGGCGAGTCGAGTAAGATTTCTCAATGGTTGGATGTTCGTAGTCGTGTCGAGTGTCAAGCAAGGGAACTCGACGAATGACCTTAGATTATCAATCAAGATCGTATGAACTCGACTAGTCACCTCGATGACTCGGTGAGTAGATGTTATTCCGGGAAACTCGGCGAGTCACTAGTTGTACTCGGCGAGTTAGGGTCAACATGGACCGTTGACTTGACCTTCACAGAGTGTCAGTTCAACATTCGTGACATGTGAGTTTCTCACCATACCTAAGGGTCTAAGGCACCAAGGCCGGCCCATTATGTGATTATGATATATATGTTAGACATTCTGTGTCTTGTTATGTGATTGCGTGTTTTGCATGAAGACCTCGGGGGAAACCCGTGGCATTGGATGTAAGACCATGTGGGGTAGCCCATGGCAGTCCTGGGTGAAGACCATGTGGGGTAGCCCATGGCATTGGATGTAAGGCCATGTAGGGGAGCCCATGACAGTCCTAGGTAAAGACCATGTGGGGTATCCCATGGCAATCTCACAGGTTTCATGTATGCATGGCTTACGTGATATATGTGTAACTTTTATAGCTAACAAGATATATGATGTGTGGTTTGTGTGTGTGTGGTATGCTCTAGGAAATTCACTAAGCATTTCACTTACAGGTTGTTGATTGTTTCAGGTACTTCAGAGCCGAAGGGCAAAGGCATGGCGTGATGACGTGGCATGCACTCTACCTCTCTTTTTGTGTGTTGGGACTCTCTGATGTTTTCAAAAGTACAATGAAATTTTAATAATTGTGAATTGGGAAACAAATGGGTTGGAAATTTATGGATTATGGGAATTGTTTGAGTAATTAAAAATGAAAAAATTTCTTGATAAAATTGGGTCGTTACAAGTTGGTATCAGAGCCTTGGTTTGAGGGATTCAGACACATTCTCAGGTGTGTCAGGACTCAAACTAAGGAAGTGGTAAAAAAATTTCAAAAGAAACTTAAAAAGGATTTTTAAGCCAAAAAGAGGAGAGTGCAATGCGCGTGATCAGCCGAGCCAAGTAAGTAGTTTCCCAAGTTGAATAGTCATGTTATATGATAGTGAGCTTTGTCGATTATATGGAATTGCCAAGTGTATGTTTTTAAAATTATATACGATTAGGAGCTTATAGCCCCAGGATGATTGATTTAGTCTATTGATCCTTTCTGTGTATAATTTGCATGCCTAAAAGCAATCCGTAGTGATTGGTTCGACTGTTATGAGTAGGACAACCATAGGGTGTCCAGGTTTGACTCATGCGAGAGTTGTGAGTCATGATTTGTGTGGATAGCTTTGGAAGTACTAGGTAAAGCAGCGGGGTAAGGTACGAGTAGGTGTGGAAGGTAGTATTTGGCCCGTACTACTGGAAGTACAGGACTCGTACCCAAACCCATGTTCTACCTAGGAATTCCAAAGGAAAACGGTATGGAAGTAACCTCGTTATGGATATCCTGATCATTATGTCTTTTGAAATGACAGTCCAACATGGTGGTTACGCAATTGGGATCAAGATCGGGATCCGGGGCTGGGTCGGGCGGCCCTACTGATGGTATTGATGAGAGGCTACGTGAGCTGATTGCGGCCGAGGTTACGAGGGGCATCCTTGACGCTACCCTAGTCATATTTGGGACGGTCAAGGAGGGTATGATGGAGATCATGGAAGAGAGACTTAGAGCACTCAGGGCCGATATTTCTGCGGGCCAGGGTGGGGCTCGAACCCCCTCGTTTAGGGAGTTCAAGGCATGTGGAGCTCCGAAGTTTTCTGGGGTCAGGGATCCCATTGTGAGCAGACACTGGGTGGCGGACATTGAGAATGCCCAGCGCACGAGTTCTTGCCCGGAGGAGGCAAAGGTTGGTTTTGCTTCCTATATGCTGAGGGACAGGGCCCGAGATTGGTGGGGCGAGATTACTAGTCAGGTGGGAGCAGCCGGTGTGGCTGACATGTCGTGGGCTGACTTTGTACGACGATTCGATAAGGAGTTTGCACCACCTATCGAGGTGCAACGGATGGTGAGGGAGTTTCATGATTTACAACAGACCACTGAGGCTGTGGCGGAGATCACCGCCAAGTTTCGAGAGCGAGCTTTGTTGATCCCTCAGTATGCGGCAGATGAGGACTTGAGGAGGACTCGATACCACTCTATGCTGAGAGAGGACATACGGGAATTTGTGAGCTTTACAGGGTGCAAAACCCTGAATGAGATGGTTGATAAGGGTCGTGAGAGGGAGATGGAGTTGGAGTCCCGCACGAAGCGGAAGACTGAGCAGGTTCAGGCAGTGGGGGCTCAGGCTAAGAAGCCTAAGACCTCCGATTCTTCGAGTAAGGGTCGGGGCCGGTGCGCCAAGTGCGGGAGATTTCATAGTGGGGCTTGTCGGATGGCCGGGACGTCGAGATGCTACTCATGTGGCCAGCAAGGTCACTTGAGTAAGGATTGCCCCAAGAAGGGCTTGATATGTTTTCATTGCAACCAGACAGGCCATAAAAAGGCCAATTGTTCAAGGTTGCAAGGAGGAGGAGGAGGATCTGTGACAGCGCCCGCACCCGCCAGTATGAGGATTACTGATGGCCGCCCTAAGGCAGAAGCTCCAGCAGTGAAGAGTCGCGCATTCCAGCTGACTATCGAGGAGGCTCGGGCCGCGCCAGACGTTGTGCCTGGTATGTGTTCATTATCCTCTGTCTCTTTTATGGTAAATGTTTGTATGTATGTTTATTATGCTTTGTATAGGGACCTTTCTGGTCAATGGTATGACGGCCCATGTCTAATTTGATTCGGGGGCTACCCTATCTTTTGTGTCTCTTGCGCTTAGCAAGAAATTCCGAGACGCGCCGGGGACTCTGGATACCCCGCTCGAGGTGGTGATTGGAGATGATCGCACCGTGAGTGCTGCGAGGGTGTGTCAGTGTGACATCCCCAAAATCTCGGCCAGAAAAGACCGATTCCATTTATGCTTTTTAAAACAGTTTCAGAGTAAATCCGTTTGATCTTAAAAGAGATGCGGAATTTGTTCCCAAAAACAAAACATGATAAAATAGATATTTATCAAAACATTTCATATAGAAATATGATTTCATTTCATAATCAAAAGTCGGGATGTCATGTTCCGATACAGATCATAAAGCATAAACGATGTCATTACAAGTCATTCAACAAATATATACATATGCAGACTTGTAAACAAAATAACTTGATGATTCGCCCATTCTAAGCTCTTGCGCCACTTCCTGTAATACAATTAAACTGAGTGGGGTCAGGCTTGGGAGCCTGGTGAGCATATAGGGTTTTCAAACCCACAATAATTATATTTAATTTCAACAATCAACAATAAACCCGATTACCCATTCCCGTTATCCTCACCTTACGTTCCTAAAAATAACGTCTATTATAAGGAACTTATTTCAGGATTTTCATCGGGACGGACATTACTGCAGAGGGGCTTCCTCAACAATAAGTGTCCTAAAGGCAACCATGTGGGGGATAGAGTACATCGGTGAACACGTCGTTCACAACACCTACAGGTAATGAGTCTGCTAGTGTTCCACAGGACAGTCTAGAATAGTCCGTGGTCGTCATCCATACTCTGCTGAATGACTAGAATAACACCAATAACACCGAGGCCTCTCATCTGTTTATTTCACACCAATTATCTACCCATGTTCTACCCAACATATTAGTAGATAAAAATATACATTTTATACATTGTTTAAAAACCTGTATAGCATGCTTTAATCAATACACATTCCACATAACAGATGAGGCATACACACATAACACGTATTTCATAGAGAATATACATTCACACATATAACCACAAAATATATACACGTAGCACGTATTTTATATTAAATACTTCATAATATTGCGTTGGAGAGAAAATAACTACACACTCACTTGATCAGAAGATGATCCGACAGCACTACGGCTTATAGAAGTAGTGTTTCTCCGTAGATCTGGAAGATCTTCACAAAAACCGGCTCCTCGCGGGCAGGGCTTCGGCTCGGGAATAACGCTCTTCGGGATTCTCGGGGCTTCGGATCTCGCTTCGGGGCTCGGGAATAATACCGGGGCTTCGGGGTATAATCGGCACGCAAATCGAGGCAAAAAGGCTAGAGAGAATGAGGAATTTGCAAAAGAAAAGAAGCTGCTTCGGACCTCCTTTTATAGCCTGATCCTCGGGGTTACGCGGGGCGTAACTTCGGGGTACGCGGGGCGTAATGCTTCGCAGATCGTCATCGCTTACGTCACTGGGCCCTCTACGTCATCGCTTACGACTTCGGACTACTCGAGTGCACCTCGCTGTACGCGGGGCGTACAGCAGTACGCGCTGCGTACTTCGGATAGACCGCCTCTCCTTTCTTCGGATAATATCGGATAAAAATGAATATAAATATTAAATATTTTATTAAACTTCAGAAATTCATATCTCCTTCATACGGACTCCGTTTTCGACGTTCTTTATATCCACGCGAAGGTGAGACTACGCTCTACAACTTTCGTTTAGACTCCGTCGGCTAATTTTGACTTTTATTTTTATTAATTATTTTTAGAAGGCTCGGACAGGAAAACTTCGTTATTAAATCATAACTTCTTCGTCCGATGTCCGTTCTCGCCTATCTTTTCATCGTTTCGCTACTAACAACGAGATCTCCGATTCTCATTTAGATTGTTTCGGCTAGAAATCGCTCGATCTCAAATCGAGTATTCGGGCTGCATACTGTCACGTCGAAACTTCAGAAAATCATAACTTCCTCATACGAAGTCAGATTTGGGCGTTCCTTTTATGCACGCTCTCGGTTTAACGAAATCTACGACTTTCGTTTAGATCGCTAAGGCTAAATATCGCTCTAACTTAAATTCATATTTTACGTCACTCGGCGTCGTGCCGGTTCCGTACCGAAACTTCGACAGGTCATAACTTCTTCGTTATAACTCGGATTTTGGCATTCCTTATATCTCCGGAATCCTTGTTTCAACCACTACAACTTTATGCAAAGATATCAGGCTTATCTCACACTTAAATTTTGACGCTTATTTTATTCTTAATTTAATTACATCACAAAATTAAGCAAATAAACACATAACACACAAATTCACAAATAATACATTTTATTATTTTCAAATTGGGGTTACAATGGCTAACCTAGACTATTACATTGCTAAAAAATGGCAAGCCTCGAAACACGGGCGTTACAGTCAGGACTGCGTCCTGAATGTGCACGGCGAAAGATTTCGCGTTGATTTGGTTCCCATACCATTGCGAGGATTGAAGGTGATTATTGGGATGGACTGGTTGGGGGCCAATGGGGCCATGATCGATTGTGAACGGAAGCTAGTCCGGGTTCGAACCCCAAGGGGGGAGAACTGGATATCCACAGCGAGAGGACCACGCAGGGTCCGACCCTCTGTTCAGCTGCGAGGGCGAGGAGGTTTCTGCAGCAGGGCTGCATGGGATTTTTGGCCTATGTTTCAGATACGCAAGTGGAGGTAGTGACGGATATCGATAGTGTACCAGTGGTGCGGGATTTTTGGGACGTTTTTCCTGAAGAATTACCCGGAATGCCTCCGGAGAGGCAGGTGGAGTTTCGTATTGACCTGGTACCCGGTGCCGCCCCGATAGCAAAGGAAACATATCGGTTGGCGCCACCTGAGATGCAGGAATTATCTGCACAGCTTCAAGAGCTACTAGACCGAGGGTTCATCCGTCCGAGTAGTTCTCCGTGGGGAGCTCTGATCCTTTTCGTGAAAAAGAAGGGCGGGTCGCACAGGATGTGCATCGATTACAGAGAGCTGAATAAGCTGACGGTGAAGAACCGTTATCCTTTGCCTAGGATTGACGACATGTTTGATCAGCTTCAGGGAGCATCGTGGTTCTCTAAGATTGATCTTCGGTCAGGGTACCATCAGATGAGGATTCGGGATGAGGATATACCGAAGACAGATTTCAGGACTCGTTATGGGCATTACGAGTTCGTGGTGATGCCATTCGGGCTCACTAATGCTCCGGCCGCGGGTGTGCAGGCCGATGTTGGATCAGTCGGTGATCGTTTTTATTGATGATATCCTGGTCTACTCCAAGATCAGGGAACAACACGAGCAGCATTTGAGAGAGGTTCTGGAGACCTTGAGGATGGAGAAACTGTATGCGAAGTTCTCCAAGTGTGACTTTTGGTTATGGGAAGTACAATTTTTGGGTCACATCATCAATCAAGAGGGTATTTCGGTTGGTCCAGCGAAGGTGGAGGCTGTGATGCAATGTGAAGTACCGCGGAATGCCTCGGAGATTCGTAGTTTCTTGGGTTTAGCGGGTTATTATCGGAGATTTATCCAGGATTTCTCCAAGATTGCGGTGCCATTGACCCGTTTGACCAAGAAGAATGTGGCTTTTCGATGGGGTGAGGATCAGCAGAGGGCTTTTGAGACCCTGAGGCAGAGGTTATGTGAGGCTCCGATCCTAGTCTTGCCCGAGGGATTGGACGATTTCGTGGTATATTATGATGCATCGATTTCAGGACTGGGTACGGTACTGATATAGAAGGGATGTGTGATCGCATATGCCTCGAGGCAGTTGAAGCCTCATGAGGCAAATTACCCCATGCATGACCTGGAGTTGGGGGCAGTGGTGTTTGCCCTCAAGATTTGGAGGCACTATTTATATGGGGTGAAATTCGTTGTGTATACCGATCACAAGAGTCTGAAGTATTTGATATACCAGCAAAACCTGAATATGCACCAGAGGAGATGGTTGGACGTACCAAAGGACTATGACTGCGAGATCCTATACCATCCAGTGAAGGCCAATGTAGTGGCCGATGCTTTGAGTCGCAAAGCGACGGGGTCGCCGATCAGGGGTATATGTATGAGGGTGACGGTGAGTCCACCCTTGATAGACATGATTCGAGAGGCTCAGGTCGAGGGGTGAAGAAGGAGAACTGGAAAGTAGAAAGAATTCGGGGGCAGTATCCTTTGTTTGTCAAGGATAGTCGTGGCTTGTTGACGCAGTGTGGCCGAGTATGGGTGTCGATGTTGGGTGGAGTGAGGCAGAGATTGTTAGAGGAGGCGCATAAGTCCAAATTTTCTATACACCCAGGTGTGACAAAAATGTATAGGGATTTGAGGATGAGCTATTAGTGGCCCTGCATGAAGCGGGAGATCGTCGGGTATGTGAAGCGATGCTTGACCTGTAGGAAGGTCAAGGCCGAGCACCAGCGACCTCATGGTAAGGTTCAGCCACTACCTATTCTCATGTGGAAGTGGGAAGAGATCACTATGGACTTCATCACGAAGCTACCGCGGACAGCGAGGGGAGTTGATGCCATATGGGTGATCGTGGATAGATTAACGAAGAGTGATCACTTCATTCCGATCTCCGAGAGTATATCTGCAGAGAAGTTGGCAGACATTTATGTTCGAGAGGTGGTGGCTAGGCACGGAGTGCCGGTATCAGTGATTTTAGATAGGGATGTTCGGTTTACATCCAGGTTTTGGAAGAATTTCCACGAGGAACTGGGTACTCAGCTGCATTTTAGTACGGCATATCACCCCCAGACCGACGGCCAAAGTGAGAGGACGATCCAGACACTGGAGGATATGCTGTGGGCATGTGTGCTGGATTTCGGAGGGAGTTGGGATACGTACCTCCCACTGGCATAGTTTTCGTATAATAACAGTTATCATGCCAGTATCGACCGAGCACCATTTGAGATGTTATATGGACGGAGGTGCAGGACCCTAGTGTGTTGGGATGAGGTTGGACATCGAGTGTTGGGGAGCACGGAAGTGGTACTTGAGACCACCAGACTGATTCAGCAGGTGCGCGACCGATTGCACATCACATAGAGTTGCCAGAAGAGTTATGCGGACCGACGGCAGACAGACCTCGAATTTCAGGAAGGAGACTTTGTCTTATTGAAGGTGTCACCCTGGAAAGGGATTATCTGGTTCCGCAAGAGGGGCAAATTGGGACCTCGGTTCATACGTCCGTTCAGGATCATAGCCCGGGTGGGCAACGTGGCATATCGTTTAGAGCTCCCGGAGGAGGTTAGTCGGATTCACAACACCTTCCATGTGTCTCAGCTCCGGAAGTGTGTTGCCGACGAATCTTCAGTCATATCCCTGGACAACATTCAGTTGGATGGAAGTCTGAATTATGTCGAAGAACCAGTTGCGATCATAGATAGGAAGACGAAGAAGCTCCGTAATAAAGAAGTGAAGTTGGTAAAGGTGCAATGGCAGCACCGGAAGGGTTCCGAAAGGACCTGGGAACCGGAAGATGAGATGCGAGGTTTCTATCCGGAATTATTTGGACCAGTAGGCTTCGAGGACGAAGCCTAATTCAAGTGGGGGAGAGTTGTAACACCCTGATCCCCAGGTATTAATATTAACATGGTTTTGGATTTTTGAAAACCTACTCAGCGAGTTGGCCTCTCTACTCGTCGAGTAGTAGCGGGTTTGGGCACGAGGTTTAATGATCTACTCACCGAGTCCGTTATGGTACTCGACGAGAAGATGCTGGCAGATGAAATCCTACATTCCAGGGCCTTGCACCCTATTTAAAGGGTCATTAGCCTCCCTCGGCCTCCCCTTTACAGCTCTATACCTCCCTAAAACCCTGATTCGAGTGTGAGTGTGTTCTTGGTGATTTTAAAGCTTAAAGGAGGGATTTGGTGAAGGAATCACTTGAGGAATCAAGCTAGAAAAATCAAGGGCTCGTGGGGATTCTAGATCTACTTCTGTGGAGCACTTTCTGAAGGTATTAAGCTGTCTCTTGGCTCGTTTCCACCCAAAACCCTCTTGTGCATGGATTCTAAGAAAGGGATTTTGTGTTTAAGCCAAGATCTGAAGTTGTAACTTAAGATTTGAACTCCTTTTGGCCTTAAGATGCATAAAGTTATCAGTGGATCTTAGCATGTACCTTCCCTCAAGTGTATGACCCCATTCCAAGCTTAGATTTGCTATTTTAGGGCCTTAAAGCCTTGCATGCACGTAAAGTTTGCAACTTTACATGGAAAGCATGCCTTAGGAGCCTAGATCTGTAGTTTGGAAGCATTGCATGGCTAAAAAGGGTCTGTATGGCTTGAGATATGTTAGGACTTGGCGAGTCACAGGGGATGACTCGGCGAGTCATTTGAAAGCAGGCATGGACTCGACGAGTTGGATGAACAACTCGGCGAGCCCGATGAATATTGCCATGAACTCGGCGAGTTGGATCAACAACTCGGCGAGTCGGATGAAGATTACCTAGAACTCGGCGAGTTGAAGAAACAACTCGGCGAGTCGAGTAAGATTTCTCAATGGTTGGATGTTCGTAGTCGTGTCGAGTGTCAAGCAAGGGAACTCGACGAATGACCTTAGATTATCAATCAAGATCGTATGAACTCGACGAGTCACCTCGATGACTCGGCGAGTAGATGTTATTCCGAGAAACTCGGCGAGTCACTAGTTGTACTCGGCGAGTTAAGGTCAACATGGACCGTTGACTTGACCTTGGCTGTAGTTGACCAGGATGGACTTTGGGGAAATGACTGGATATTGTATGACACTTTTTAGGCCATTGCGTGGAGCAGCCCGTGGGGTATATTTGGTCGCAGAGTGTCAGTTCAGCATTCGTGACAGGTGAGTTTCTCACCATACCTAAGGGTCTAAGGCACCAAGGCTGGCCCATTATGTGATTATGACATATATGTTATACATTTTGTGTCTTGTTATGTGATTGCGTGTTTTGCATGAAGACCTCGGGGGAAACCCGTGGCATTGGATGTAAGACCATGTGGGGTAGCCCATGGCAGTCCTAGGTGAAGACCATGTGGGGTAGCCCATGGCATTGGATGTAAGGCCATGTGGGGTAGCCCATGGCAATCTCACAGGTTTCATGTATGCATGGCTTACGTGATATATGTGTAGCTTTTATAGCTAACAGGATATATGATGTATGGTTTGTGTGTGTGTGGTATGCTCTGGGAAATTCACTAAGCATTTCGCTTACAGGTTGTTGATTGTTTCAGGTGCTTCAGAGCCGAAGGGCAAAGGCAAGGTGTGATGACTTGGCGTGCGCTCTACCTCTCTTTTTGTGTGTTGGGACTCTCTGATGTTTTCAAAAGTACAATGAAATTGTAATAATTGTGAATTGGGAAACAAATGGGTTGGAAATTTATGGATTATAGGAGTTGTTTGAGTAATTAAAAATGAAAAAATTTCTTGATAAAATTGGGTCGTTACAAATGAGTCATATGAGCCTGATCAGAATCAAACTCAGGGCAAAACATCGCCCTCTCAGTAAACATCCGGGTGATCTCCATCACCGACTCTGTCCCCTGTCTCGACTCCAAGAACTCCTGAGCCAGCCTCTCTCGCTCAACCCCAGGAATGTAGCGAGTGCAAACCATCTCCATGAACTGATCCCAAGATACTGCAATCCTCTGCTCATCGGAGTATGATCCTGTAACAAGTCTCCACCAGTCCTTCATTCCGGACCTCAGGAGGTTCAGAGCGCATCTGACCTTCTGGTCAGCAGGGCATGAACAAATGAAGAATCCTCCCTCCACATCAGATATCCATCTCATGGCCACAATCAGGTCCTGAACTCCATCAAAAGTCGGGGGCTTTGTATTATCGAAGTCCGGATACTAAAAAGCCCGACCATCCCCACTACCCGCAGCCGCCACGGCTGCAACATCAACAGTCTCAAAAATGGTTGCGTATCTGTCATCAAAATACTCCATCATCGCGGTCTTTATAGACCCAAACATCTCTAGAATCTGACCCCGGATAATCTTAACCACCTCCTCACGGATGGTCTCCCTGACGCGGTCCTCTGTCAATGTAGGCATATCCTGGCTGCGAGCTCCCGATCCTGACCCAGATTTGGTCTCAAATCGCCTCATAGTCACCATACTAGAAATATACCAGGAACATAGCATACATTCCATATAATAACGGGGATCTAACTCCCAACAGAACCCTAGGGGTTGTGACTTTCTTGCTACGTGTATGGGTCATGTGCTTTCAGTAGTACAGGCCCATATTACCTTCCACACCTACCCATATTTGTCTCAAAGATCATCATAGCACCCTAACAATATACATAAGCATAGGCAAGTGCTCAATCCTCACTCCTAGAGGAAGGGTAAACATCTCACAACTAGCCGACTGACCCCGCACAACTCATCCATGAAACTTCCACCAACCCTACAACACTCGTGTATGCTAGCCATACATAACACTAGACCCTATAGACATTCGAATATTCGATCCTACCCTAAGCCCTTCATCAAACAATACCAAGAAATAACGCCAAAACGAACATTCTCAGGCTATAAGATCTTAGTTAATACAACCGTAATGCATACACTAAGCAACTACAGTAATGATGTCAACTTCATATAAGAAAAACCCTAGGCTATCAGGCATCATATAATCAGGCAATTCTATCATGCAATTCCTGAAGATCCCTAGCCTATCATTAGCATGTTGTTCTAACATATCACAATATCAAATAATAGTACGGTATTTTGGGGTCTACTTACTGGCTCCGACTGATCGTAAACATCGCATCCTCCTTTAGTACTTTGAAAACCATTTGAAAATCATTTTGAAAATCTTTTCCTTAGTTTGAGACTGGATTCACACGAGTCTTCCTCCAATTCACTCAAACCAAGGCTCTGATACAAACTTGTAACATCCATAAAATTCATGTAAATTTTAAACTTTTCACACATTTCAAAACCATCCATTGTTTACAAATTGTTTTCAAAATAATCCAATATCATAGTTTTCCCAGAAATCACAACATGAAAAATGAGGAGGTGCACGATCAAGCCTACGCCTTCTTGCGATCATCCAAAGTATTTGAAACAAAATCCACAACTGTAAGCACGAAGCTTAGTGAGTTCCCCCAAAATACCCGCACAACAATAACACACATATAATAACAGCATACTATGGGCCCAATCAACCATCGGGTTGGAATGCCCCAGGCCCTCAGCCATCGGGTTGGAATGACAACATACTATGGGTCCAATCATCCTCGGGATGGTATACCCTCGGCCCACAACCATCAGGTTGGAATGCCCACATACTATGAATCCAATCATCCTCAGGATGGAATACTCTCGGCCCACAACCATCGGGTTGGAATGCCCACATACTATTAGTCCAATCATCATCGGGATGGAATACTCTCGGCCCACAACCATCGGGTTAAAATACCCCGGTCTGTTGGCTCATGCACAAAGCAGAAAGGCCTCAACCAAAAATCAAACATATGCACATATATCAAATAATCACATAACAGTATACAGACAATCAAACCGATCTACAGATCACTAAGCATAGCAACATCCTATCTACAAGGATACCGATCTAACCGATCATAACCACATAGAAACATCCTATCTACCAGGATACCGATCTAACAGCTCACAACAGTAATAACGCAGGATAACAATCCAAAAGATCAGCCTTGGTGCCTTCGACCCTTGACTGAAGTGAGGAAAACTCACCTCACAAGCAACACTGAATGATAAGGTTAAACTCCCAAAACACAACTCCGAACTCAACTGCCTACAACCACCTTGTGATCTACTCCATTAAAATCCCAAAATACCCAAAATAACCTTAAGGTCAAACTTGGTCAACCATGGTCAAAGCAAAGTCAACAGTCAAAGTCAATAGTCAAGGTCAACAGTCCATGTTGATGCAACTCATCGAGTGCATCTACTGACTCGCCGAGTTCCTTGATATCTCAGAAAATCATGAAAAGCTCAAGACAACTCGTTGAGTTACCTGAGCAAGTCGTCGAGTTCTTCAGCATCCAGAAACTGGGAAAATCCCGAATCTAAAACTTCTCCTTCAGCTTTTCACCACCAACTTCAAGGTCCTTCAAGAAAATCACCAAAGAACACTCTTTAAGCTCACACATACTCCAAAATGGGGAAAGGGGAACGATTAGGGTTTTCTCTGGATTGAGGGGACTATGAGGGAGGCCACAAGTGAATCATAAGGTCTTTAAATAGGGTGCAAAACCCTAAAAATTAGGGTTTCATGTTCAGCTCTCAACTCGTCGAGTTGGGACCTTCCAACTCGTCGAGTAGGTCTTATAATCCACGCGACCTTCTTAGTTTCTACACGACGAGTTGGGGCCTCCCAACTCGTCGAGTAGGCTTTCTAAAGTGCATAAAATCCTTAAAATTTCATCCTATGAAATCGGGATGTTACATTTTGAACAAACAATTTCCCCATCAGCACAAACCTCGATTCACAAATCAACCCACCTCCAAATCATTCGATTCTGACGATGAAATAGAAAAAAAAATCAACGCAGAAACTACCACTCTTCCTCCATCACCTGCACATCACCACTGCCTTTACCCATGATTACTACTACGATATCTTGAAGCCGACCATTATCGCCCTGAAGCCATCACCACCAAAATACCATTCTTCCACCATTACCTGCACATCACCACTGAAACCATGAAAAATAGATCGACAAAAGACAAAGAGATAGGAAAGAGATCAAGAATATGTTCAAGTTCAAGCCTAGATCCTGCTTCCGTTGAAACCTGTTTTCCATTCATGATTCCAAATCGTTGTTTTCCTTTCACCTAAATCGCAACCACCACCACCATCATATGCTTTGACAGGAATCACTGCCTCCCCGTGTTTCTAGTGTTAACGTACTCACGATCAGCAACCGACGACCCCTTCGGTGAAACCTACATCTTATGTGTCTTACAAAACTAGCTTTATAGATCGATAATTGTTTATCTGACCACCATTTCCACCTCTCTCTCTCTATCTCTCTTAGTTTTTGGGTTTTAATTTCTTGGTGGGTATTTGGCTTCTGAGAAATATTGGTTGTGATTTTGTGTGTATTAGAATTGCATCCACTTCTTCCTTGGTAAAGATTGAGGTTCTCATCTTCATCTTCGTGTCTTCTAATTTCCTTGGTACAATAATGGCGTTGGTGTTCTTGTTGAAACAATGGCGTCGACGATAATGGACGGGGGAGAAAAAAGAATGAGAGGTGGGTGGGAGGATATGGGTGGTTGATGGTGTTGGAGATGGGTTATATAGAGGTTCAAGTTCATGGTGGTTAGAGTGGTGATGGTGTTTGGTGGTAACTGTAATGGTGGGTGTGGGTGTGGGTGGAATGTATGTGTGTGTGTGTGAGAGAGAGAGAGAGAGAGAGAGAGAGAGAGAAAGAGAGAGAAAGGGAAGGTGGGGGCCTTCTTATTTTTTTTAATTATTAAAATAAATAAATAAACATGAGATTTTAAAAAAAGTGAAAGAAAATGGAAAGTAAATACCCCAAGGGTATTACTTTCATTTCAATATTCAGAGGGACCAAATATGCAACCAAATTAGTTCAAAATGACCACCAATCCAAAAAAGTCAGTGTTTAGACCAAAACTCAGAAAAAAAAAAATTACATATCACAAATACCGTTTTTACAGTTTGTCTTATATATATATATATATATATATATATATATATATATATATATATATATATATATATATATAAAAGTTAGAAAACACATCTTCAGAATTGTCAATAAGTTATACTATTTACCCTCGTTTATATAATAAATTAAATCTCTTGAAGATGTTTTGGTTGTTAGGGGGTGTCTGGCTTTGCTTTTAAAACAACTTTTGGACTTTTTATTTTTCCAAAATGTTAAAAAAGTCCAAAAGATGTTTGGCAAAATAGAAAAGTCTTTTTAAATTAACTTTTAGTCATGCCTAAAAAGAAGCCTTTTAAAAAGTCATGAAATCCTATCCTTTTGTGACTTTTGACTTTTATCTCTTAAAAGTCTTAAAAGTCCATTCAAACACATTTTAAATACCTTCTTCTAGAAAAAAGTTCTTATAGAAAAATTTCTTTTTACAAAAGGAATTTTAACTTAAAAAAAGAATCCCAAATACACCCTTAATCCAAATTGTTGGAGTTATGAACTATCCGGTTCATGTTTGTTTTTTGTATCTTCTGTTGAGTATCTGTTGAATGGTACCTTGGTTATGGATACTAATGGAACAAATATGTTATGATTAAATTCAACATTCTTTGATGGAGGGTTGGTTAATTTGAACATATTGGCTATTGGGCTAATTTGGATTGAAGAGAGGTTGAGTTAAGTTCTATCCTTTGTCCGTTTTGTACTATGGAGTAGAGATTTGAAATCGCATCTAAGTTTTTGAATGGGAGATGATACTTCTACTTGGTGTATTTATGAATAAATTACTAAAATCGTTCCAATGATTTATAAAAATTTTATATTTGGTTCCTAACTCGGACAGTTGTGACCTCATGAAAAGATTATATTAGAGTTTATATTTTATTTTTTAGTTTTTTATTTGGTTATTATTTATTTATTAATTGATTTATTGACACATGGACCACTCTCACTCAAACCATCAGACACCATCAGCCACCATTAGCCACCTTCAACCACTTGAAACCACCACCAGCCACCAGCAACCACCATTAGACACCAAAAACCTCCACCATACACCAGAAACCACCACTGAGAACCAAAAATCAACTCCATATCAATCTTCCTGGAAACCTGAAAGCCACCACCACATCCACCTAAGAAATATAAAATCAAATTCAACACCACAACCACCAACTTCTACTTTTAACGACAACAACCAATACCCATATTGAAATCCCCAAACCTGAAATCGTTCGTTAATTTCCCAAAGGTGAACTAAAAAACACAATATGAACTAGATTTCCCCAAATCGAACATGAAATCATTCTTGACGATCCAAATAAACCTGAAATCATTGGATGTAAAGCAACTGTTTTTGGTGTTCACTGATATGAGTTGGGAAAAGAAGAGAGAGATCAGTGAGTTGAGAGAGGGTATTCGATCTAGGGTTTCGAGAAGGAAGATGAAGTATGACAGGGGTGGTTTCTTGCAGTTATGAAGATGGGATTGTCGGACATTAGTAGTGGTGCTTTAGGGCTTGGACGAAGGTTAAGGCGATTCTGATGGCGGTGCTTTAGCAACTCTGACAATAGAGAGTGACGATAAAGACGACGTTGGGGAGAAGGTAAGGGTGTCCGGTGTTTTTCTACACCTCACGTCTGCTCCGACGATAGTGGTTGTGGCTTTGAGTACGTCAAACGAACGACATTCTTTTGGTCTATCGTCTCTGGTCTTATATACTATCAAACGAAGATTGTTGTTGTGGTTTTTGGCAAGGAAAAGGGTTATAAATGGTGGTTTCCAGCGAGGAAGAGGGAGGTGGACTGTTTGGTGAGGGGGTAAAGTATGTACGTAGTGGGAGCGGGGAGGATAAAGGGTTAGATGGCCCCACATATTAAAACATTTTCTTTTGAGAAAATGACAAAAATAGCCAATTACATTAATAGCATTACAAAAATAGCCAAAAAAAATCGAGATTACATATATAGCCACCCATTTCGCAGATGAGAAGGTCCCATCTGCGAAATGGGCATCTCATCTGCGAATGTACAAGTGTCTGAAGCACAGTTGTGCTTCAGGCACTTGTACATTCGCAGATGAGAATTTTTTTTTTTTTTTTTTTAATTTTTTCGGTATAAATAGGGGTAATTTCGCAGATGGAATAGGTCCCATCTGCGAAATCCTCTGATCCTATCTGCGAAATGATGCAATTTTTTTTATTTTTTTATTTTTTTATTTTTATTTATTTATTTTTTTTAAGGTTGACTACGAAATGAATTGGTTTGACTACGAAATGGGCTTTGCTATATAAAAACTTTTGTAGAAAAAATATCATTTTGGTTGTTATTTGGTTTGTGAAATACTCTCTATCTCTACAATTTGCTCAAAAAATGATTGAATATTTGGTTTGTCTTGTAACCGGTGGGAGATGGCAAGTTAATGGAATTAATCTGGAATACATATGTCCAAAGGGAGGTATTTCTGAACTTGCTTTGATATTTTCTGAGTATATTAGTTATAGTGATTTTGTATCTATGGTAAGAAGCAAAATTGGTTTGTTAGACAAATATAGAATTAGTCTTCGTTTCCACCATCCTGAATTAAATTATTATATAGCTATAGTTGAAGACGTGGATGTTAGAATGTTGATAAACGTAATCAAATGTAGTGGAGGAAGGGCTGTGAAAGTGTTTGTGGTGGTTGATGAAGTTGAGGAGGTTAATGGGGGCGGTGAAATTGGAAACGAAGTTGTTGGTAATTTATGCAGTTTTAAAGGGAGCAACGATCCGATAGGTACTTTCAATACTCCTAGTGTACCTCAGTTTCACAGTGTTGCTGAAAATGTTAATGTTAGTTATTCACCTATTCAATATGTGGATCCCGAGAATTACAAGTATGTTGGTGATGATGATGTTGGTACATATCTTAATCATGTTGGTGGTCGTTGTGATGATGTTGCCGAACAAGAAGTTAAACTTATGAATAGGCGTGTGGTAGATAAAACTAAAAAGAAAAAAAATTCAATTCAAAAAAATGAAAAAATCATGTTTACGGGCATTATGTTGATGTTGGTGATGTATGTTTAGATATAACCGAGCTACAAAGTAATTCCGATAGAGATGAGTTGGGTGATGAAGTTAAAGCTAAGTATCCCGATGACCTTTTTCACGGTATGCCCCCTGTACCAGCATGGCCAGTTGATAATAATGAAGATATCCCAACACAGATGGTAGACATTAATCTTCAAAAGATTCAATGTGAGAGTACATTTAAAAACAAAGAACTTTTAAAGAGGTGTATTGGTAAAAAAATGTCTTCTAGAAGGTTTCCAGACGAGGACAAGTAGATCCACCAAATCAAGGTATGAAGCTGTGTGTGTTTCGAAAAATTGTTCTTGGTTACTAAGAGCAAAAGCAATTAAAAATACTGATGGACTTTTCCAAGTGAATAAATTTGTTGATGTACACACATGTTCTTCAACATTGTTGCAACCTAATCATCGACAAGCAAACAAATATGTTTTGGGTGAATATGTTGTTGATGTTTTGGCTGAAGACTATAGTAGAGTTTATCGGGGAAAAGAAATTGTTAATGATATGAATGCTCAATTGAATATCAATATCTCATACCATCAGGCATGGCGTGCGAAGCAATATGCATTGTTGTCGTTAAGGGGTACGAAAGAGGATTCTTTTACCAAACTTCCGGCGTATTGTCACAACTTGGCCAAACATAATCCGGGTACTGTCACACATATTAAAACAGATGCTGATGATCGGTTTGAGTTTTTGTACGTCGCACTCGGTTGCTCGGTTAGTATTATCATGTTCTAATTTTTTTTTAATATTTATTTTGGTGTATTTGAATAGATATACAATGTATTGTAGGTACGAGCTTTTGTCAATTTTTGTAAGCCGACCCTAGTAGTAGATGGAGCTCACCTAAAGGGCGAGTTCAAAGGTACCATGCTACTTGCAGTTACTAAGGACGGACAAAATCAAATATTACCGGTTGCATATGGTATATGCAAAAATGAGTGTACTGATTCTTGGACATGGTTTTTTCAAAAACTACGTGATTGCATAGGAAATATGCAGGAGCTTACAATTATATCTGATAGGTCTCCATCTATAGCAACATCCGTTGCCAACATTTTTCCTCACGCTCATCATGGAATATGTGGTGTCCATTTGTATTTCAACATAGTATCTAGATTCGGCAAGAGTAAGACGGTTAAAGGAATTTTTTGGGAGGCGTGTAGGGCGTACACAGTTGATGCTTTTGATGCTGCCATGGATGTTATGAAAAAGACAAAAGAACCAGTATGGGAGTACTTAAAAAGTATAAATCCAGAAACCTGGTCAAGGGCACATTTTAAAGGGAACCGATACAATCTTATGTCGTCCAACAGTGCGGAGTCTATAAATGCATTATCTAGACACGCACGTAAGGTGCCAATACTTATGTTGATTGATTTTTTTCGTGCTACAATGCAACAATGGTGGTTTCAAAGACGTAACTTTGCAGGTATTACGTAAATTTGTAATATTAATGTTTTATTAGTTTCGATGTTATTGATTTTAACTTCTTCATTTTGGCTGTTTTTTTAGCGAAAGCAACAACAACACTTACCCCTTGGGCGGATGAAGTTGTAAAAGAAAACAAGAAAAATTTTACCAAATGGGATGTTCGCATGATCTCAAATACGAAATGTGAGGTCAAAAAGGGGGCACAAAATGTGATTGTTGATTTTCAACATATGACATGTACATGTAGGCATTGGCAACTTGATGGGATACCTTGTGGTCATGTCATAAGATGTTTAACAGTGAACAATTACCAAGACTGCTCGAGGTTTGCATTAAATGCTTACTTTACCGAAACACTGAGGAAAACATATGAGGAATCAATAAACCCTCTGCCGAAGCCATCCGAATGGGAGATCCCCGATGATTTGATGATTGTTAAGCCACCTATAATGGATAAACGTCAGCCAGGCAGGCCAAGAAACACAGACCGCATTCCATCCCAAGGCGAGGGTCCAATTATAAAAGAGTGTTCTACATGTGGTCAACTAGGACACACGAGAAATAATTGTACTGGAAGGGCGTCTGGTAGCAGAGCAGGTCACATAATTTCTACTGCAGAAATGGCATATAATATTGGTGGTTCAGCGGGTTGCTCACAAACCCATAACGCTGATTTTGATATAAAACAACCTTGAAATTAAGAGTAATGACGAGTTGTTAGCTTATTATGTATTGTAATATTTTTATTAACTCTTACAAGACATTGCTATGCTTTCATATTTTAGTTAAGTTTGTTGATTATAACAATGAACGAAGCCTTTATATTATAAAATATAGTTTGCAGATTTATTTTAACAGTTACAACATGTTATTTAAAAAAAACAACAAACGATCCTTTGGCAACCTAATCTGTTTCATGATAATATTACAACAACTTTATAACTAATTTTTATACTTAGGGAACTGCAACGGGTACTTCTCTTTCTCCATTGTTATATAGTCATCCCTAATTCTCATTTTGTCTTCGAAACGATCCTTTTTTACCATAATGTGTATCAACTGCTCATCCTTCTTAGCAAGCCGTTTTTCAGTCGTTTTGATTGCCTTCTTACTCTTTTTTATCCAATCTTTATGCTCTTTGATTTTGTTTTTATTGAGGTCAATCCATTCTTCAGCTTGTTTGCATTCCGAACCTATATCATTAGCAATTTGAGTGAGAAGTCGGGATGACTCTTTGTCCTCTTCTTGTTGTGCTTCAGCCTTCTTTAATTCTTCAAAATTTTCATGTGACATATATGACCCGGCTGAAGAGGGTGTAAAAAAAGGGTCTACCGAATCACAGTAGTAACAATCTACTTTGTTGCATGAGCAAATTTCGAATTTGTGTGAGGAACTCATAATAAAATCGATGTTGTATTAAACTGGAGCAATAAGTGGTATTTATACATACTAGACAGTAATGAGAAGTCCAACTTTGAAATGACTAGACAGTAATGACAAGTCACTGTAGTAACCTGCACATCCCAGTGGGTCCCTTTAGTGACAAGAGATAAATGACAGTTTGACATGACAAAACACTGCATAAAGCTGAAATTCGTAGTCCAAATATAACCATTTCGTAGTCAAAGTATTATTTCATAGTATATTTATTTATATAAATAGATGTTTAAGATCTATAAACCAAACACCCAAATCACCTAAACAAAACGAATTCCCATTATTAGAAATGTCGTCGAATGCAGCAAGTTCTTCGAATGAAGTACCTGGTTCCAATTCTGAAAGGCCATGGACGACAAACGAGGTGTTAGTTCTAACACGGTGCTGGCTAAGTGTTAAGGATGGTGAACCGTTACTTGCTCCCCCGCATTGCCTAATTGGTGATGAATGGAGTCGCATCACATCTTTGTTTAACCATGAGATGGGAGAAGGGCAAAAAAGAGAAAAATCAGATGTTGTTACTAAGTGGACGGATGTAAAGGAGGAAGTGACATGGTTCAATCGAGCATGTAGTTATGCGAAACGTAACAATGTTCGTTGTCGTGACGAAGAAGAGTTCTTGGAAGTTGTTACAGAGTTTTACATCTTTGAGCATGAAGGCAGAGACTTCGAATATGAGGAAGTTTGGAAGGTTGTTAGAGATAAACAATATTTCAAGTAGACCGCTCTAATTTGTGTTAAGAATAAGCCATGGACTTGTGTTTTACGTTAATGCTTTGATCGTATTATGTCGTTTTTTTCATGTAATTGTTGTGATGTTTTAATGGTTCATGGAATCTTGTTACTAATGTATTCTAATATATTTTGATAACTAATGCAATGGTCATTTATTAACCCAAGTTAATCATACGAGTTTCTCACATAATAAACTAAAATATATTAACTCAACTTAATCATACGAGTTTCTCATATACTAAACTAAAATATATTTTAAACATATGAAATACATACGAATTACATACGAAATACATGAAAATAACCTAGTACTCACATAATAAACTAAAATAGATTTTAAACAAACGAAATACATACGAAATACATGAAAATAACCTAGTACATGAAAATAACCTAGTACTCAAATAATAAACTAAAATAGATTTTAAACAAACGGGATATATTTCAAAATATTCCAAGGGGCTTCAAACTGGAATTCCAACCCGTTACTTAATGACTTGTATTCCTCCTTAGCAGCTTCCAAGATGACATCCTCAGTAGCATTTAAACGGGTGTCGTCAATTTTGGTATAAAGATCGTTGAATAATAGAACTTCGGTTTTCATTTCATACCATCTTGCTAAGATGTCTAGTTCGTCACGATCGTTTCTTGTAGCCATTCGGTTTTCAGCATTGAAAATATTTGTTAGACGGCTCCAAAACATTGGATCATTCAACTTGCTTGTCTCGTACACATGAATATAAGCATGTGTAAGAACCAAGAACTCTTCATTGCTCCATGATATAGAAGTCATTTGGATTGAAACAAAGAGGGTAGAATCTAAAAAACAATATTTGAACAACTATATTGGTTAATTTAATAACGTTTTGCATGTAACTTAGGGTCAATTTATAGTAGTTTCTACACAAAATCGCAGTCCAAACTTCTAATATGTCTGCAATTCATAGTCAAAATTAACTGACGAATGCAGTGTACTATACTTATAACACAATACATTGCTGTTTGAGTTGACAACTCATTGCACCAGGAAAGTAAGGAGTCGTTATAAATAGATTTCAATATCCGTTGTAATTGTATTCTATTACTTCCCTCCTTGCAATTATGGACTCACCACGTATATGGAGGAACGCAGAGGAGGTCGCTTTGGTTCAAGCTTGGATTACAACTGTAGAGGTGGATTTTCCACCAGGTCCCCCACAAGTTCGTGCCGGATCATTTTGGTCTCGTGTCTGTCATTTGTTTCACCATTTAATGAACCGCACTCAATATCGAAGAAGAAGAGATGTCAAAGCGAAGTTTCTGGATATGAAAATGAAGGTGAAACAATTTCAACGTATTTATAATGAGTTGGATAACGAACATGCAAATACGGATGAAGACATTCTACGGCAGGTGGCTTTGGAACTATACCGCTTTCAATACGATGGTAGCGAGTTTACCCACTTAGATGCATGGAATGTTTTAAAGAATGTCCCTTATTTTTAATATGCATGTTGGTTAAGTTAATTGTTTTTCGTTATTTAAGTTGCTTGTTGTTGTATGTGTCTAGTCGTTACTATTTAATAAACGTCCATTTCTTTTAATGTATGTTGTTCCCTCAATAGCCAATATTTAGAAAGCAATAAAATAAAACCGGGGTACATAAATAACTAACACATAATACGACATAAAAAATAAATTGGGTACATGGATAACTAATATGTAACACAGCAGTAAAATAAAAACGGAGTACATAAAAAACTAATACATAATACTACATAAAACATAAATGTGCTACATGAATAACTACTGCATTGAGGGAGGTAACAGGACCACCGTTTCATTTGGTATTTCCCAATGCTCATATGATGGTATACCATTCACCAACTCAGATCCATATGCAACTCGATACACATAATTAGTGAACTTGTATTCAACCATTCTCTGAATGGACTCAGATGTACGGGTTCTTAGACATGCTATAGCGTGGCCACATGGTATACCGCTTTTTTGCCATTTACCACAACTACATACCCTTCGTTCAAGTTGTACGTTGCTGGTGGCAAAAGTGTCATGGACTTCAAATGTATCCCCATACAAACGTTTTGCATTACAATTGTAAGACTTGCTGAGACTTTTTTGAACCTTACTCTCAACGTAAGGGGTCAACCCACCAGACAACCTCCCTGTAAAATTTGATATTTTAATAAAAATAGCATGACAATAAAAAAAACAAAATATAACAATCTCCCTTACCAGCCAGTTCGGCCCGTTCAGCATACTTTGATTTTATCGACGTGGTGGTTAACTCAATTATCGTTGTTATAGGAAACTCACGTGAGGATATAATTTGAAAAATTTCAGGGACGTCAATCGATTTAACATTGTAACGTATTTTTGGGAAAAATGCTCTTGTCCATTTTGAAATCGGTATATCGTCAAGCCAGTAAATTGGACTCATAAGCAAGGTGCAGAAAGGTGGTTGCCTACATGTACTTTGCAACCTTTCGAAACACAAGTAAAAATCATCAACGCTATATGCATTGCATGACTTCCAAAACAACGATTCGACTTCGGTATTGTTATGTCCGATAGACTCACGTATCTTTCGAGCTATATCTTTAGGACAATATCCATGATAGGAATCCGGGTAGGCACTGTCAACACCAAAGTCTATGTTATCACACATGTTGCTTATGAAACCAACCTCTGTGTCCTCACCTAAACAATCTCTTAACCTCATCATGAACCATCTCCATGATTCTTCACACTGTAAGGTTCCCAAACCAAGTGCTAAGAGTAGTGGCTCATGATTTCCATCTAAAGCCACTGCGAAGTACATTGTTGTCAGAAAGCTCCCAAGAAGGGGTAAATAACCCACATATATTAGCGGTATCATGCACCTAAGGAAGGTACAAATCTACATAAAAACGAACACATATTAGTGTTATGTAAGAATTAATCGACATACATTACCATGAAATATTGTATAACTCAATAAAAGAAGTATGTTATACCACGCAACCTAAAGCCACAAAACAGAATTGAAAGCGGTTGTTATCGGTTTTCTTAATGGCTGTGAAGGTATTAGGATTTGTTCTTTGAAGGTTATGCAAGAAAATTGGTAGTTGAGAAAAGGTTCTTTGGCTGTGACTACTCATTTTCAATACCGATAATTGTGCTCTACAATGATCACACAAATGGAATTATAAATAGAAGATATTGTATCTCTACTGATCAAAATTCATAGTTTAACCCTTTAAATTCGTAGTTGAACATTTTGAATTCATAGTCAAACCAGTTCATTTCATAGTCAAATTTCACTGACCGACATGACAATACTACAGAATGTACTTGTCTGCATTTCATAGTTGAACATTTTGAATTCATAGTCAAACCAGTTCATTTCATAGTCAAATTTCACTGACCGACATGACAATACTACATAATGTACTTGTCTGCATTTCATAGTTGAACATTTTGAATTCATAGTCAAACCAGTTCATTTCATAGTCAAATTTCACTGACCGACATGACAATACTACAGAATGTACTTGTCTGCATTTCATAGTTGAACATTTTGAATTCATAGTCAAACCAGTTCATTTCATAGTCAAATTTCACTGACCGACATGACAATACTAAAGAATGTACTTATCTGCATTCCATAGTTGAACATTTTGAATTCATAGTCAAACCAGTTCATTTCATAGTCAAATTTCACTGACCGACATGACAATACTACAGAATGTACTTGTCTGCATTTCATAGTTGACCTTCTTGAATTCATAGTCAAACCAGTTCATTTCATAGTCAAATTTCACTGACCGACATGACAATACTACAGAATGTACTTGTCTGCATTCCATAGTTGAACTTTTTGAATTCATAGTCAAACCAGTTTATTTCATAGTAAAAAAGAATTGTCCGTAATATGATTTATTCTATAAATGAGTGTCACTCATTATGAAAAAATTTAACTGAGAAAGTAACTCCGATTTAAAAGAATAAGAAGGCTAATGGCATACTGCAATTGTGGAGGAGAACGTATCGTTAGGATTTCGGGTACAGCTAAAAACCCAGGAAGATTGTTCTATGCTTGCCCGTATTTGGTATCATGTTCTTACCGTCATTCAAATTTAAACCCTCATGTTTACATGACACAAATTTATTTTCTTATTGTGGATATTAAATTTAACAGGGACCAAAATGCGGGTTTATCAGTTGGGTTGATGAAGAGAAGGACCAATCTTCTATGGTAATAGCTAAAGTAGCTAACTCTAATAAGCTCTTTCAATCAGAAAATAAGAAGTTAAAGATAGCGTTGGTTTGTAGTTGGGTGTTGTTCTTGGCAGTTCTTGTTTACAAGTTGTAAGCTTTTCAATATTGTTTTTATGGTTTTGAAGTTGTTAGGTCAATAAATTGTTGTATTTGTAACGTTAAAACAAATGTTGTGGTCGTTCTTATGTTGAATTTATTGATAAGTAATTAGTAGGTCATTAAATTGTTGTAATTGTCGTAACGTTATATTTTTTGTCATCCGTTGAGTAAACTCTAAAGATAAACTAATAATGAAATCCAACATTAATTTGTATATACATTTATATAATCCAACTACAGAGGAGCAAGACTAGACCCCCAAATAATTTTTGCCATCCGGAGACGGAACTCTAAAGCTGCGTTCTTTGGGTCAATAAGAACACGTATTGGTTGACCTGAAACCAATTGCTCCATAAACATACAAAGAAAAACATCGCAATCTCCCAAATGACTACTTTGTTGGGGCACATTTTCTTCATAAATGAATTGCATATTCAATGGAATCCTTGGGATGTTCCTCCGCGCCCAATACTTAATCTTGTCCAAATAATTTGCCACCCGACGTTCAAATTTGGAAAAGATTCCTTCGGATTGGAATTTTTCATAAGCACCTCTACCAAGACTGTCATAAATATGCACTTCCATTGACGCTAATCGTAGTTCCCCAAATAGCCAATGATTAGGGGATGAATGAATCGGCAATAAGACCTGTATAAGGATCAGAAAATAAAATTATGTTTATTTACATCACAATACAAAAACATAACAAAAAAACGATATTATTTTCAATATAAACTATTAAGTTTACCGTATCAACATCCCACCAAGCAACCATGAAGTTGGGGTATGTAGCAATACCATCCATAAACGCCCTCCAATCCTGTCCTTCTTCCAAAGCATGAGAAACAAAAAATTTGGAGGCATTATTGTATGTCGGTCGCTCTCAAACCGTCTCTCCATCAAAACTCGGTACCAAATGGTTATATGCTGCACACATGATACTTTTGTTATTGACTAAAAAACAATTAACTTTTAAAAGAATTAATTAACAATTTATTTACCGCTGACTCCAATCATCCGTCGTGTGTATGCCCAAACAATGAGCTCCAAAAATCTCTATCTAACACGAAATTAAACAAACGATGCTGCACATCGTATGAATGCAATACATAATTTTGGATGACATCCTCACCGCCTGCTACGTAAGGTTGCAGGCGTAACATGGAGAAGTCATGAGCAACACCAAAAACTGGAGGAGGAACGGGGCTTGTTGATTTCATACCAACCTTCTTTTTTGTTCTTCTTTTTTGTTTCGGTGTCGTGTGCAACTAAAAACAAAATTCAAATGTTTAAATGTATATCTTTCAGATAATTCACATAAACATAAAATCATCAGTTTATAAATAAAACGAATACCTCGGTGTAAGGAGTGCATAAAAATTGTGATGGTTTTCGACTCCTAGGTTTATCGGGTGTAACTTCTTTGTCATCATCATCATCATGAAAATAATCTACATTTCCCATTATTATAAGTTCGTCTTCATCCGGCACATCATCATCAAATTTGTTCCCTGCATTGTCATTCCTCTCCTCCCACTCCTACATTAAAGATAATACTTTATACTTAATAACGAAATACACATAATTTAATAACCAATAATATCTAAATAAACAAAATATTAATATTAATGTAACTATATAATAACCTCTTTAACTTCACTATAATCGTTTACATCAAACACATCATCATCAAATTTGTTCCCCGCATACTGATTACTCTCCTCCAACACCTACATTAAAAATATAACTTTTTACTTAATAACGAAAGACACTTTATTAAAAAGTAATTATTAAAATCGTAAAGGTAACATCTATAACAACCTTGTCGTCTTGAGTATCACCAAAAACATTTTGAGTTGTATTGTTTTTATTCATCACTTCATCTTGCACAACCTATATTTTCAAATATAAAATATGAACACAGGTATTCATATATGTTAATAAAATTTAATAAATAATGTAGCGTGTAACTAACCTGTTCATCATAATTTCTTTGTGACACTGTCGGTTCCTCAAAAATAATGTTGTTCCAAAATTGTTCATTATTCACTTCTTCATAACAAACCTCTGTAGGTTTTTGTTGATTCATAAACACATGCTGCTCCAGTGCATGTACCCGTTTCAACAACTCGTCTAGCTTGTGTTTCCCACTGCCCCGACCTCTACCATGAGAGCGACCACTGGACGACATACTAGACGAAGATTCGTCTTGTCTCCTAAAATGGTCCCGTACTGGGGATGGAACTGCTTTCCCTTCACCATATACATACTCTTGAAATGACATATAATAAAAAGATGTCATCTCACCATCACCCGGTAACATGTTTTGTCTTGGTGGTAGCCCCTCCTAAAAAATTAAACATATTAAAAATGCATATAAAACTATAATAATCAACTTTATTAATAATAAACGAAATATTTTTAAACCTGCATCTTTGACCAAATCTTGTTCACGTCAACCCATTTCAATTTTTTTGTTCCGCTCTATCTTTTCATCCGAGGCAAGTCTTTATTTTTTCTCAATGCAAATCCACATGCACGAACAGCCGGAATCATCTCATATATCCATATCTACAATTTTGTACAATAACAGTAATAAAAGTTAAAATTAAAATAAAAAATATAACAATAAAACAATTTAAATATAATAAAATTTTTATACCCTAATTGGAGCCGTAAATCCTGAGACGGAATACTTTAAAGTTTGACCACGCTCAGGAAGTGATAAATAATGATGTATCTTATTCCACGTATCCTCAAGGTCAACATAAGTAAAATCCCATAGATAGCTACCCCAAGCGAAGCTAACAAAACAAAAAAAACAAAATTGATTATTATATAAATTATAACTTTAATAAAATAGAACTTTTAACGTAAAGAAAATATACCTATTCCAGAGATCCAAATTCTCAGCCAAATAAAACCAATCTTGTGGCACCCGATCGTTAACTTCTTTGCCCAAAAAACCTTCACACAAAATGTATATCAAACATACTCTAACTGCATCAAGGTCGTCAAGTGCTAGGAATGTTTGATTTAAAATTAAACTTTTCAGGTCGCCGATTTTCACCGAACTATTAGTATGGTCCGGAAATAGCCGTTCACTCAGTAAACATCTTTTTTTACTGCTTATTAATTTTTCCGACCCTTTTCTCCCAATGTTTTTTGGATACTCCCCAAAATTGAAGCCGGTAATCAAACAAAACTCTTCCGGCCCATAAACCATTTTGGTATTGCCTACTTGAAAATATAAACGTTTTATTCCATCTGGAGATAAAACAGGGTCTGGCCGGATCTGATGAAGGAACATTTTATGAAACAATAAAGCGTCCCCTTGTAAACGAGGGACATCAATAAAATAGCCAAAGACGGTATTTCTGAAAATAGCACGTCGGGCATCATCTAAAACTTCAAAGACTTCCCATATGTTACCGCCAGAGCCTTTTAGGTTCGCAAAGGCTTTCGTATTCATTAAACTAAAATCATGCTGCAAAAAAAAACACAAAAACAAATTTGATAACTAAAAAATATATATTTTTTTAAATATATGATTACAAACTGCAAATACTTTCTTAATTACTAATATATATATTTCCCCGATAAAAAACAATAACATACACATATATAAACAATTTTCCAAGTTATACAATAAATATATTTACGATAGAAAGCAATATCATACATAATTATATAAATATTTTCAACTTAAACATATTTTCAACTTAAACAAATTTTCAACTTAAACGACAAATATATAAACAATTTTTATCTTTCTAATTAAAACTAACATTATATAACCATATAAACAAAAAAATTTAAAAATAAAACGACAACCAAACTAACAATTTTGCAAGTTATACGACTACTTTATACAAAATTTTCAACTTATACGACAAATAAAAACAATTTCTAACAATATATATACGACAAATTTTCAACTTATACAAATGTTATACGACAAATATATATACAAACAACTATTTTGCAGTTTATATAAACAATTATAGGATAAAAATTTACAAGATTTCAGGTTATACAACAACTAAAAAAACTACAAAAATAACAAATTGTAAACATTATCTACGCAGTCTCTACTTGTCTCTACTTGCATTTAAACTTCAAGTATACTAAAAATATACTAAAACTATCAAACACAACAAAATTAACTTTAAAAAAAAAAATAACTTTAAACATTAAAAGAGTTAAAATCTAATCATATTTGCGGGATTGTTGACATAATCCTCAATTTTCTTCAAAAACTAGCCAAAATTCCGAGAGAAGCCCAAAGTTAGAGAGAGTTTTTGTGTAGAGAATGGTGAAAATGAAAAAAAAAAAAAAACGTTTTTATACCTAAAAATCACCCATTTCGCAGATGAGAAGGTCCCATCTGCGAAATGGGCATCTCATCTGCGAATGTACAAGTGCCTGAAGCACAACTGTGCTTCAGACACTTGTACATTCGCAGATGAGATGCCCATTTCGCAGATGGGACCTTCTCATCTGCGAAATGGGTGGCTAAATATGTAATCCCGATTTTTTTTGGCTATTTTTGTAATGCAATTAGTATAATTGGCTATTTTTGTCATTTTCTCTTTTCTTTTAGTAGGTTACTAATAAAGAAAAACAAATAAAATAATTAATAAGGGTATTTTGGTCTTTTTAAATCGAATAGAAACGAAAAATGTAATAAAATCATATTATAAGGACAATCCAAATTCAGAAAAAGAATAGGGACCAAACATGAATTTTTTGCAAACCATACAAAAAAAATTTAATAGTTTGTTTTATATTTATCTATCCACTTAACAAAATTATATATATTTTTTCTTTTTTATCCCTTTCTAAACCACCCTCATTAAACCGCCATCTAAGTAATCCATTAATTTCATTTCACCTTTTATTTTGGTTTTGTTCCCATTTTTAAATTTGATTTTTGCTTTTCTTTAAATTGTGAATTTTTATATGTATATTATTAAAATAAAGTATTTAAATAACAAAAATATTTAAATAACTGAAACAAACATTAAATAAAAAATAATATAGATATGACGTACAACACGTGTATATTATTATTGGAATCAATTAAACATCTTCGTTTGATTTAATAAACGTCATATTATACACTAATAAAAAAATATTAATAGTTTAATCTAAACTGGTAGCACGATCACAAATAAAATAGTGGTTATGAATTGCAATTTGAAACAACAGTTCTCACAGCGTAATAATAGCTGTAAAGATGCATTCACCGAACTCAAGTCAAGTAAGATGTTTCCCATAAAAAATATTCAAAAGAATGCATGTCACAAAAAGGTTCTAACAAATGCATTGTGAGAACTGTTATTTTAAATTGTAGTCCCTGACCACTGTTTTATTTGTGACTGTGATAGCTGTTTAGATTACACAACTACTAATTTTTTATTTTTCAGCTTATGGTATGATATTGAATCAATCAAACAAATATATTTAACCGATTCTGATAATAGTATGTCTGTATAGTATCGTTATTCGATATATATGATTTTTTTATCTAATTTTTGCTTCAAATATTTGAATATTATTGTTATTTATATATACTTTATTTTAATAACCTATATTAAAATTATAATTAAACTAAAACAAAAATTATAAGTAACATTAAAAATAAAACAAACTAAGAGCATCTCAAACCTACTCTCATTTTCTATTATTTCCTCAATTTCTTCCCTCATTCATCTTCAACTCTACCCAATTTATTTCCTCATTTTGGGGGAAATGAATAGTATAATACCAAATATGGTGTTATACTATTCATTTTCCTTAAAACGGAGATGAACTTTATATTGTCGATTTAGTCATTCTTTTTATATATTTATACATTTCTAGTTTATTTTTATCTACTAATTATAATTTAAATGTAATATTTAATACTTATAATATCGTTTTATATATTAAATTATATTAATTAATTATAAATATAAAGTTTGTTTTTTGTTTATCAAATTCATATTAAAATTTAAATACATATTGGAATTTTAAAACACGATAACGTATTTTACAAAAGCTTACAACTAAGTGTTATAAATATAATCTTATTTATTTAATATTATTGTAGTGAAACAAATATAAATTATATATTTGTTAAAACCAAATTAATAGAAGGGTGTGTTTGACAATTTAAATAAGTTAAAAGAATGAAATATACTTTTTAAAGGTAAAAATATGGTAAAAAAATAAAATAGGATCGGAGACTATTTGGCTCATTTTTTATTTTATTTTTGAAGGAAAAATAAAAATGGATTGGAGATGATCTAAAAGTAATGTTGTGAAAATTGCGGGTTCATAAAGGAAATAGTGACAAAATCAAGTAAGGGGGTGACAAGGGTTCTTTCTAAAGGACATAAAAGGAAAATTATTAAGGAGATGGATAAAAAAGTAAAATGGAATTACCAGTTTCCTTTTTGAATATCTACAAGATATCCAAACTGAAGTCTGGACTTAATGTTTAAAAAACTTAATTATATAAGATGGTTTCCTTTTTCCTTAATATTAACCAATTTTCTTAAGGGATTGAGTTGAAAAATAGATGTCCTTAACATTAAGTGGTAATCTTATATTTGTTTCTCTAAAATTACCGGCAACACCACTCACGATTTCTTCCAAATTGTAAGGGTATGCTCATGATTTTAGAATTTTTTTTATTACTCATAGAGTACTCTATTTTTATAGGGCATGTTCATAATTTTCTGTTTAAAAAAATGATAACAATGTCAAAAAAAATCTTAAAAGAATATATTTAATAAAAAGAGAATAAAAAACACCATGCTTCATGTATGTCTTTTAATAACTAACATGTAAATTTCAATTCTATAAACATAATAAATTGCAATGAGATTTTTTTTAAATATCCGTCTAATTTTCTTCATAAAACTTTTAATTTAGTATAATGAATATGTTAGATTTATTTACAATTTAAAAGTTATTTTTAATTTTTTAAAATCAAATTTGATCCGATCCAAGCAAATTACAATTTGGTTGAATCGGTTTTCAAGAGGCAAGACATTAAAAAATCATATAACTTGAATATTATCCAACTTTATAAAAGAAACTAAAAATTATTTAGTTGTGAATTAAATTTTCTAACCAACTATTATGAAAAATATATTGTAGTTTAGTATTTTAAAGACAAAAAACTTTTGATAAAAAAAATACATATTAATGTATTATATTGGTTGAACATTCTAATCTATTAAAAGTTAATTTAATAAATTTATAAATGATTAAAAATATACATTAAAAATAAATATTACAATTAAATAAATTAATAATTGTTATTCTCTTTTTATTTGACTATTCGGTTCTTATTTTATAAATTAAAACCAATTCGAAATCCAAAATAATATTTCGGTTTGGCTAAAAGACGATCCAAAAATCGAATATCCGATCAAAATTATCTAATTGTCCAATTTGATTTTATCCAAATAATTAATAGTCTTAATCACACCGTGTGATAGAGATATGAAGATATTGTCCTCATATGGTTATGTCCATGCCCATGAATTGAATAGAACTGTCTTTAAAACTTTCACTTAATTTTTTTATAATATTTAATTTTTGGGAAATCTCCAATAAAGTCCTAAAATTTTAGCCCGATTTACGTTTTAGTCATAAACTAATTTTTGTTTACGAAAAAGTCCTAAAAATCGGCAAAAGTATGCATTTTGACCCTTTTTGATTGGTTGGAACCGTCAACAAATTAATTTGAGACTATTTTATAAACTGATCCAAAATATTAGGACTTTTTCACAAAATGACCCAAAATATTGGGACTTTTCTGCAAAAAAAAAATATTAGGACTTTTCTGCAAACAAAAATCTTATTATTATTATTATTATATTATTATTATTATTATTATTATTATTATTATTATTATATTAAAAATATAAACAAGTATACTAATTTTTAAATTCATTATTATTAATATTTTTAATAGTACATATAAATACACTTAAATAAAAAAAATAATAAAGAAATTATTTAAAGATGAAGGTTGTGGTGATGGTAATGCTTTAAGCATTGGAATCATGAATATTGCTTGTATGTCCTCATTTTGTATATGATCATTTCACATTTTTTATTATTGTGTTCAATTCAAAATATTAACACTTAACAATTTAAAAGAAGTTGTCTATTTGTAAAATTATGTATAAATAGTTTAAGATAAAAGGATTTTTCATTTTATATATAAAATTTCTTAAGGTAGAATGATTTCTTTTCAAATCTAACAGATCCACAATAAATATTTACATTGGTGGCCCATATCAAAATTAGAAAATATTAATTAAAATATCTTGTTTAATAAAAAGTAATATGCCTTGTTTTGCTTTATCACACAATATCTGCTACGTTTCCAAAAAAAACCCACAAGGATCAAGTAATGAAAAAGAGTAACACACATGTTGATAATTTAAATACTTACACACAAGACATACACGCATATCACACGCTCACTATTTGTAAACAATTTGAAAAACCAATAGCTTCTTTTAAATTG
Source organism: Lactuca sativa (assembly GCF_002870075.4). Lineage (NCBI taxonomy): Eukaryota > Viridiplantae > Streptophyta > Magnoliopsida > Asterales > Asteraceae > Lactuca > Lactuca sativa. The sequence goes on from NC_056624.2 coordinate 191,223,032, forward strand.
TTAAATATTAATATTCTGAATTAAAAACAATAATAACAAATGTGAAATGACCATATATAAAATTAGAATATACAAACAGACATTCATGATTTCAATGCTTAAAGCATTACCATCCGCTCAATCTTCACCTTTATAAAATATCTTTAATATTTTTTAAATTTAATTGTATTTATATGTATTATTAACAATATTAATAATAACAAAATTAAAAAATAGTATACTTATTTATATTTTTAATAATAATAATAATAATAATAATAAGGTTTTTGTTTGCAGAAAAGCCCTAATATTTTTTGTTTTTGCAGAAAAGTCCTAATATTTTGGGTCAATTTATGAAATAGTCCCAAATTAATTTGTTACCGGTTTCAACCAGTCAAAATGCAAACTTTTGCCGGTTTTTAGGACTTTTTCGTAAACAAAAATTAGTTTAGGACTAAAATATAAACCGGACCAAAATTTTAGAACTTTATTGGAGATTTCTCTTTAAATTTTACATACCAACTTCTTGCTAGTTTCGAATGATAAAACTTTCAATTTGTTATTTAGAAAAGAAAACCCAATCATAGTTATTAGATCATATAGTTAATGTATAATTATAAAAATTAGTTTAATTATTGAAATGGATATTCCATGAATTCATCCCCATGTCCTTGGAGAGAGAGAGAGAGAGAGAGAGAGAGAGAGAGAGAGAGAGAGAGAGAGAGAGAGAGAGAGAGAGAGAGAGAGAGAGAGAGAGAGAGAGAGAGAGAGAGAGAGAATGTTTGGTACGGAAATTTCTGGTTAAATCTTGGCTAAAAGACACGTGGCTTTACGTCATAAAATGGAATATATCATCCATGATTGGTCACTTAGGCTATCGGGAGTGGTCATACCCACCCCACCGGAAAAATGCTACCACCTATGCGTCATGTCAGCTTTACACCCAACCCACCACCAACCCACTAAACCTTGGAAATGGTTACCACTCCACAAATTCCTTTTTTTATTTTTTTATTTTTTAACATTATATTAAATAAAAAACAAATTACAAACCATAATTAATATAAAAAAACACAAATTAACAAACAAAAACACACATTACATTAAAATTAAAAACACATTACATTAATGTAAAAAACACAAATTAAAATTCTAAAATTCTTAAAAAAAACACATAAAAAAATTAAAATCATAAATTACTTAAAACCTTAAATAAAATCCTAAATTTCTTAAAACCATTAAGATTAGAACCTAAAGTCCATATTTCTCCCGGACTTGTCGTTGAATTTTAAGAAATGTCGCAAGATTTTCCGGGTCGAGATCCGGTTGGGGCTTCGTGTTTATGATTTGAAGATCGGTAAGAGCTATTTTTTGGCGGTTAGCGGCCTCCGACGATTCATATTTTTTTTCTAGAAAAACTAGAGCTTTATCTATGGATGTCGCAAGCTTGCTGTCGCTAGTTGCCAGTGCTTTTCCGCTTGAAGACGCTCCTTTTCTCGCTTTGTCCCGTCCCGATGGTCGACGAAGTTGGACGTTCGGTGGGCCCTCCCCCTCGGTTGCTTCGAAGTCATCGTTGAGGTCGAGTCCAAAACTCACGTCCGACTCAGACGTTCTTGCCCTTTTGTTGGAACCGGTTGTAGATCCCGAATGCGCCATTTCCGGATATAGAACCCATTTTGGACCATTACGACAAACTTTCCACGCTTTTTGGTGGCCGAACGGTTTACCATTGGTGGTAACTTTGTATTCGTAGGACGCGGTCGCTAAAATGTTGAAGTCGTTGCTACCACTTCTATGCATATTTTTAAGCTTGTCAAATATGCCATTGAATTTGGTGCATGCCGCTCGTAAGTCACGCCATTTTGCGTTGATCGAGTCGTACGTCCGCTCTGTTTTCTTTCCAAATAACGCGTGGAAATGATCTAAAATACGACACCGAAAACTTTGACCCGATTGTGCGTTGGCGACATCCCTGTCTTGGGATATGAAAATCCAAGCTTTTACTAAAGCTTCCTCCTCGTCTTCGCTCCATGCGGTAGTCTTTTTTTTTTTCTTGGATCTTTGGTTTTTTTTTTGCCTTCGACGAGTTGGTTGTTGTGTTTCTTGGACCCGTTCGTCGTCGTCATCATTGTCGAGATTTATAGGTTGAGATTGAGATTGTTGAAATTGTTGAGAAAGTTGTTGAAATTGTTGAGAAGGTTGTTGTTGAAAGGCTTGGAATTGGGGTTGATTGAATTGTTGTGGTTGTTGTTGATAGAAGGTTTGTGGGTATGAAGTGGTGAATAAAGTTTGTTGTTGGATTGGGGAGGTTAGCAATTACATGTAACTAACATTTGCATTTGGAGTGTTTGAAGTGTTTGGGGTGTTTGGATTTGAATCCATGTTGAGAGAAAAAAAATATGAGAGATGAAGTGTTTTTGTAGAAGGTAATAAAATATAGAGAGTGTTTTTTTAAGTGTAAATTGTGAGTAGAATAGTGGATAATTTATAGGTGTAAATATTTGTGTTTAAATGGTAAAAAGTAATTTTTTTATGTTAGAAACGGCTATATAGCCGTTAGTTTTATAAATTCCGACCGCTACAAAAATGGTGAAATATGATTGGGCGTCTCGTCGCGTCTTTGGAACCACGTCATCAGCACCCCACCGGCTTTGGGGGCGGTGTTCACGCGTGGGAGAGGTTGCCACCTCAGCCCAAGACACGTGAAACAACCCCATACCGGGTAGCCTTATAGACCCAAACAGCTTCGAGTAGATTTTCAGCTTCACCCCTCAAACTTATACTAATTACAAAAACAAGGACAAAATAGAACTGTGGAAGTTTCTTGGACTTTGCAAGAAATGATAATAAGGACATACAAGTGCTAGGGGACGAGGAATGCCAAATTGGTTTTGGCTTTTTGTCCATTCTATCACCAATCGCATGTTCCTCCATTTTTAATAACAAGGTATCCTATGCGATGGTATAATCGAAGTTTTGTTATTAAAATCTATATGTTATAGATCAAACGAGTAGATAGATCCACATGTTTTTATGATAGAGACTTCACAATACCGAAACATGAAAAAGAATGTCTAGAATAGACGAAAGGATATTATGTGTCTCCGTTGTAGATAATCAAGTAAAATACAAATGATTACACGTATAGAATGAACACACACATTAATTACATGCCCATCAAACATTTATTTATTGATGTTCGAATTTACACTCTAAATTATACAATCAAAAAGAAATATCTAAATCCAATTCTTATATCGGCTGTGATCTTTTATACAATAAATGAACTTTGTATCCAAGTAAAGAAATTTTTAGAACCATATAATTAAATTTAAGTTACAACTGGTAAAAAACATGTGCTTCACAACGATATTGATTTTTTTTTTCGTTTATCCATTGTACTTCCAAGTTTTCTTTTATAAAGACACTAAACTTTAGTAATCTAGTATATAACATTGTATTTCTTAATACGTCATTTCTAATGCATCTAGTTTATAATTATACCTAATTATTATAACATCATGTTCCGAATCGTTTCCTATATTAGCGTTGTGACCAAAGATTGAGAATTATCAGGCTTAAGACCGTTGAGGAAATGCTTTTTTGATGTAGGTGATGTAAATTTAGATGATCCGGGAGTTTAGTTTGTGTTTTGGAGCCAATGAGTATTTTGGTAAAATGTCAGCTCGGACTTTGATGGAAATTGGATTTTATTCGGGAAATTTTAAGGTGATTATGAAATGATGAAAGCGTAGAACTTCTCGTTACCTTTTCATGGATATAAGGACCGTTGGAATCAGATTTATAATGAAGAAGTTATGACATTTGGAAGAATTTAGGGTTTTGGGGAAAAACCCTAGTACGCAGGCTATACTTGTGCTAGGAGCATTACGTGAGGCGTACGTTGGTGTACGTTGAGCGTGTTGGATTAGTGTCTAAGTCCATAACTATTTTGGTATGTACTTGACCTGATGGTGCATGATCCTTTTGGGTTGCCTTCACCAAAGCAACTTGATTGGAGAAATAAATAAAGAGAGAGAGGTTATTATGATTTATTAATATGTTATAAGAATAATATATTAAAGGAGAAATCATATTTGTTTAATTAATATTGGTCAATAGTTAATTAAGATTAATTTTGTGATCAAGTGTAATTAATTAAACTAGAGGGGTTGAATTGTAATTATGTGATAGTTACAAAATAAGGTAAGGATTATCTTATATATATGGTGAACGAATTTGAGGTGTAAATCCCTTAGAATCCGACTAGGATAAGGGTTTCTAGGACTTATCTTATGGTTGCTTGGTGGACAAGCAACTAGATAAGGATAAAGACTAAAACATTAATCTTTACACCTATATAAACCCCCTAGGGCTTAGGAATTCGTCTAACCCTTCCCAAGAGGTCCTAAGGACGAATTCTAACCTCCCTCCTCTCTTTTTATACCTTCTCCACTTGCTTATGGTGTTTGTAAGCCATTAGAGGAGTGACACTTGTGACTCTCAGCTTTCCAAGGTCAATTCAAGGAGGAATTGGATTGTTATTGCTATATAACAATCAAGGTATGTTCTTAAACCTAATTACATATGAATTCTGATTTCCATATGCTAGAATTAGGGTTCAAAGTCTTGGATTCAAAGTATGTACAATAGAGAAACCTAGATCCAAGCTTTAGGGTTTGTATGAGCACATAGGATGTCTTATGACCAAAACCCATCAGTGGTATCAGATACATGATTGGTTTCTATTGTATTGATGCTTGATGTAACTGAAAATCATGTTTTGGCCTCACTGTTCGACCTGACTCGGCGAGTCAGCCCTACTCGGCGAGTTCCAGAGGGTGACTCGGCGAGTCGGTGCGTCAGATAGTGCTTATCTCGGGATTTCTTGCTGTTTTTGCATTGGGATAATTACCTTATCATGTTAGATTAATATTAATCCGATTATATGATATATTTGACTATATTTTTAATCTAATTGAAGATATTTATCAATTAATAAGATAATTGTTTCCTTATAAGATAATTGATTAATTATTTTAAGTAAATTGATAAATTATTTTGCAAGAAATCATCAAATATGGATAATTATGTGATTAAATGTTAATTTGAATTATTTGTTATTTGATCCTTGTTGTTGTGAAAAGTTTCATATTTGGCCCTTTAGGTTTTATAGTTTAAATTTGAACCCCAAAAGTTTTGTTGTTTGAAATTTAAATAGTTGAAACCCTAATGTTTTGAAAAAGGTTTCAAAACTTGCCCTCAAGTTTTGGAATTTAAATTTTGATTAAATAGTTTAATTTTGATGCATATTTAAATTCTAAACCCTAATGTGTTGAAATGTTTCAAAACTTGCCCTCAAGTTTTGGAATTTAAAAGTTGATTAAAAGTTTAATTAGGAATGTTAAATTCTAAAACTCTAGTATTGTTTTGAAAAAGTTCACATCACACCCTTATGGTTTTATTAATTAATTAAGGTGTATAATTAAAAGAGGTTTAGTAAATCCATAAAAGTTTAGGTTTACAATTTAATCGAATTAAAAGTATAATTGTTAAATTAGACCACCTAGTATTTTGAAAGTATAAAATACACCCTATACTATATATAACATTAAAAGTCTAACATTATATATATATGTATGAGTAAAAGTCAGTCTTACCGTTAGTAGGCCTCATTCTCGAAGCTGGTCTATAAGGGGTGTTTAAGGAAATTGCCCATAAAATGGCGATTGAATGGGTATCCACTCTTACCCACCGCACTCTTGACTAGTGGAGGGTCATTAGCCGAACGGGTAGGATAGGGCGAAACCTTCCATTATAAGTATAATGAATTATTAAAGTAACTAAATGTTTCATAAAATTCCCAATCTTAGTTACTTAGGCAAAAGTGAATTGATGCAATTCCATGAAATTACACTTTGTGCCCTTGCAAAGACGTTAGTGGAGCGTGTGTGGTTTACCGGCACACTAAATGGTTCTAAGCAATGGTAGCAAAGGGTGACTCAATGTTTGTCATAGTTCGATGGAGCGTGTGTGGTTTACCGGCACATCGAATAGGTGACTGTAACATGTGAGGGCACCATGTAAGTTTGCATGGTTATTCACACCCGCTTTGTGATCCTCGGCATCCCAGTCACAAACTAGAGGGGCATATCGAGATTTAAACATGCCATTGAAAGTTCAATGAATCTCAAAGGATCTAGGAGTTTTCATAGATTTAAAACTTAAATTTCTTTTCGTTTTTCATGGTGGAAATTAGTGAATCGTCATTCACTTACCTTCAAATGTTCTGCAATTTGGGTTACGGCATCCCTCTCCCGAGTTGTAGAATATTGTGTTGGGTCCTAGCCTTAGTATTTCATTTGGGTGATTTACTAAGGACTCAATCAATCAACTAACTTGAATTTGTTTTTTTCTCCCGTTTTGTAGATGTCAAAGTTCGACAACTATGGTCTTCCCAAATCCCGTGGAACAAGCATTCCACATGAAGATGGTATTCCACGATTCAATCGAGGAACGAGAAATCATGCTTCACTTCCTCCTCCTCCTCCTATTGTTCTCCCCAACCCACAAGATCGAAGAATTGAAAGGTTCAATATCACTAAAGCCCTATTGGAAATGAAACATGAAGATGGTAAACCCGTGTGTGCCCACGTTCTAGGAATGAAATCACACATTGATAGGTTGATAATGTTGGGTGTGTCATTCCCGAATGAGTTGGCTGTGAATTGGGTTTTGCAGTCACTTCCAGAATCATATAATGAGTTCAAAAGAAAGTATTATATGATGGATCATGACGACAACCTCATTGACCTAAGTTACATGCTCATTGCTGCTGAATCAGAAATGATTTGGCGAAGCAATGGAGCGTATTTGTTGGGAGAGTCAACCGACCATACTTCCGAGGACGTTCTAGGAGAACCACCTGCGTTTGCCGCCAAAAGAAAGGGCGTTGGATACAAGTCTGCCCAAAGAGCCTGAAGAGTCCAGAAGATGGGAGAGTCAAAGAGTATGGTTGCGCTTTAGGTAAAATCCACTATCTAACTCCATTAAGTTCCTATTCATTAATTCTTAATACATAATGTAATAAGATTGCATTTGAATGTTTTACAGGATCGGTGAAAAGAAAGGAAGCTTGGTGAAAGAGCAAGATGAATCTAATCACAAGGAATGGATCTTGATCGCATGGACTTGAAGATTAGATTTTGATCTTAGATAGTTATGATAGAGTTTTTAGAAAATTTTCTTTTGAAATACATAGTTTTCAATGGATTTTGCATTGTAAGGACATATGTTTTCCGCTGATTTTATAAATAAAATAAATTTTCGTTTGACTTATTTATTTAGTTGTTTATTTCCTTGCAATGAAATCGTTATGAAAATTGGTGTTTGCATATTTCTACAACAAATGGATATGATTCTTATTTGTGGTGTTTATGGAAAAGTCGAGAATTTACCAAATAGGGAGAGTTTTCTCATCGCCCAAGTTTCAATTGGACAGAAATTTGGAATCATGCAACTTGGTTGCACGATGAATGAGAAATTTCATATATGGAAATTAGACTAATTCGTTGACAAGGTGTCAAGTGAAGGACTAAGAGATCGAGCACACAATGTTGCGTGTTGATCAAGTCCACCATAAGAGTAAAAATGATATTCGTCATGATTTACTAAAGGTTTAGTAAATATGATTATACTTACATGATTAGGTGTAATTCTAAATTGATTAAAGGGTTTAAATCAATAGCAGAACGAATAAGAAGAATCAAGTAGGCAGAAAGATAAAAGTTACTCCATTCTAAGATGAAGGGAGAGTACCTTTTATGCTTTATGATAGGTCTTAATGATTAAGAACCATATCTCAATTGATCCTCTAAGTGAGTCTTAGTACAATTGTATGTCTAAGAAGAAGAATCAAGAATTGAAGAAATGGATAAATCAATAAGTCAATCATACTTCGTTCCAATAACAAATCTTAAAGTTAAGATTGTGACATTGAGTGAAAGGTATTAAGAAGGTTTGTAACTTTCATTAAATGTGGAAAGTTATGATGTCTTGGATAAGACAAAGACCAACTAGGACCAATTTATGAAGTGTTTTGATAAAAACTACACTAACTCTTGAATATTTGTTTGTCAAGAAATGTTTATTGACAAGAGAATCTTATATGTCAAGGAGTCAGTGGGAGTCTTAATGGTCTTGAAAGGTTTCAAGAACAAATCAAATAAACCTTATCGATCATCACTAGCACACGAGTTGAGGCTTACAACCTATCGTGTTGACATTATTTTGATTTTGTGCCAATCCAATCGAGTTAATTATGCATGTGAGTTCTTTGAGTTCTCATTTTGAACGCATAAAAGGCAAAGCACCTTAATCAATGAAAGGTACATTGATAGGAAAGGGTGAGCTGCTTAACTACTTGGAAGACATGGTGGGCAGCTGTGCTACCATAAAGGCAAGAAATCGAGATCAAGAAAGTTCGATCCATAAGAGTTTGAATTTGTCGTAAACTTTGGTTTTGACAAATTCACATGGATAGGAGCACATACACCGCTCAAATCTAAGTGTCATAAGATTTCCTCCTTCATGAAAATGATTGTGAGGAAATGCTTTCACTAAGAAAGATTTAAGAAGATAGTGATTGTAAAATTGCATTCTCGAATTCGATTATGGTTACGGTATCCCTTTCCATAATTTGAATTGTGAGGTTTGGCAATTAGTCTTAATTGTTTAGACACACATATGAACTATCGAAGGCAAATGTGTATAAGTTCAAGAAACCTTGATAAAAGATTATCAAAGCACTAAGTATTAAAAACATGAACTTAAGAAATTCAATAAGTATTGTTTTCTGAAAGTTAAGATGTTTATGAATACATGTCGAAGCTAGTGGGAGCATAAGTGTTATGTTTTATAATAATCATCATGATAGTGGGAGCATAAATGTTATGATTGTATGATTATTAAGGAAAGTATTGCAAGGTTAGCAATATTAATTATAGAAAACATGAGTCATACTTTGCAAAGTCGCAATAGTTGAAGAGTTGTTTTGCTATAATTAAGGGAGAGAATATTATGCTTCATTTCAAATCTAAAGGTTTAGGTTGAGAAATGTTAATAAAATTTAGTCAAAGGTACAAAGTGTGTTCTTAAAATTTCGATTATGATTACGGCATCCCTCTTCATAATTCGAATTTTGAGAACATAGCAAATAAAACATTATGCGTCGTGTCCCATACGCTTCGGGTATAGGATCGATTGCAAATGCTTTAATGTTTGACCATTCTAAAATTTTCCAAATGTCGAGCGCATTTAGAGGGAAAAGGGACTAGAATTGGTTTTGACTAAAATAATTAAACAACTATCAAAGGACAATCCAAGTTCGACGAGGATTGGTCGCTTGTGAGTAGTTGGAAGTATAGTATTGGAAAATATGGAAATGTTTCCATATTGGATGGACCATATCGACATCATTACGAATAGATAAGATTCTATTAAGAATGAGTTGTCATATGGAACATATGGAAGTGTGTCCATATTGAGAATTGAATATTGAGAAATCTATGATTAGATTAGAAACTTCTATGCAAAAGGATGTTCAAAGAATGTACTTTGAGTGAGAGACATCACGTCTATGGAATTGTCTTGTAACAATCTCCGATAGAGGACTTTGTAATATCATTGGCAATAGTCTTTGTGACTTTGGTGTAGTGACATTACGAAAGGATAAGTTGCATAGAATGTTAGAATCTAGCATATTCTATAAGTAGCAAGAATTTGATATTCTTTAACTTATGGAAAAAGGATTTGGAGTTGAGAAATGAGAATGATTGGAAATGTGTTCAATATGATCTATTTCACAAAGTAAGAACCATAGGTAAACATTGTGTGCATGCTAGGAGCATGGGACAAGTGTTGTAATTCAAGTAAGAAGTTGATTACCCGGAACTACAAATAATGAGTAATCAATATGGTGATAAATAAAAGGTGTTTTATTTATGCTCAAAGGGTTAAGGCCATATGGGATTAGTATTATTCTTGTGTTTCACATTTGCATGTTTTGACTTCCAGAATAATTGAGTTTATTAAGAATAATCGAATTATTCAAACGGGCCACAGTCGTTCATATGTTGGAAGTAGATATGAATGAAGACTGTCGTGAATTGGTGTGTGGATTGTCTAGAAAAGTATTAGACATAAGCAAATGTTTGCTGCAACATTCATGAGTGCTTACGAATATGATTTGAGCATTGGATTAAACCCACGCTCACTTGGATCACTCCATGAATTGTATCACGAGTGATTGGTGAGACGATAACATCTTATATTCTTGAAACCGAGATGTTTGAGTTGTATCTTGCGAATCGGTTGCACATTGATAATATGTAAACGCACTAGTAACTTGGTGTTATAAAACATATTGTTGTGTGTGATTCGGTGCGTGAGTGCAAGCGAGCATTGTATCAAAGTTTATCCGTTCCTTTTATTCAAAGTAGGATAAAAGCGATATCTTTGGGCCCCTCGATGATTTAGTGATGACAAACGTAAATGCTCGGCCGGGCTAGGGCTAATTTGATTTGTTCAATTAGTCAGTCGTCATAAATTGGGAATCGAGATATAGTACAAAGAGAATGATTTGAAATCATATCTCATATGATATCTAGAATGGAGGAATATATGATCCCTTATCTAAGGACACGCGTATTTGATATGATCAGAGTTGACAGCGGCTTTGGAAAGCTACGATTGCAGATCGGGATCCGAAGTCATACGCATAATAGTTATTAGACTTATCCAAGTGGGAGACTGTTGGATTAGTGTCTAAGTCCATAACTATTTTGGTATGTACTTGACCCGATGGTGCATGGTCCTTTTGGGTTGCCTTCACCAAAGCAACTTGATTGGAGAAATAAATAAAGAGAGAGAGGTTATTATGATTTATTAATATGTTATAAGAATAATATATTAAAGGAAAAATCATATTTGTTTAATTAATATTGGTCAATAATTAATTAAGAATTAATTTTGTGATCAAGTGTAATTAATTAAACTAGAGGGGCTGAATTGTAATTATGTGATAGTTACAAAATAAGGTAAGGATTATCTTATATATATGGTGAACGAATTTGAGGTGTAAATCCCTTATAATCCGACTAGGATAAGGGTTTCTAGGACTTATCTTATGGTTGCTTGGTGGACAAGCAACTAGATAAGGATAAAGACTAAAACCTTAATCTTTACACCTATATAAACCCCCTAGGGCTTAGGAATTCGTCTAACCCTTCCCAAGAGGTCCTAAGGACGAATTCTAACCTCCCTCCTCTCTCTTTATACCTTCTCCACTTGCTTATGGTGTTTGTAAGCCATTAAAGGAGTGATACTTGTGACTCTTAGCTTTCCAAGGTCAATTCAAGGAGGAATTGGATTGTTATTGCTATATAACAATCAAGGTATGTTCTTAAACCTAATTACATGTGAATTCTGATTTCCATATGCTAGAATTAGGGTTCAAAGTCTTGGATTCAAAGTATGTACAATAGAGAAACCTAGATCCAAGCTTTAGGGTTTGTATGAGCACATAGGATGTCTTATGACCAAAACCCATCAGAGCGTAGTCAACAATTTAATCGCTAAGCTTTGGCCTCGTACGTTGGGCGTACGAGGAGTTCAAGAAACCTTGATTTAAGTGTGGTGTACCCTATTTAAGCACCTTAAGTCTTTAGGGTTGACCTCTTTACCAGCCTACAAACCTCCCAAAATCCTAAATCGAGCTTAAGCCTTCCTTGGGGTATTCTTGAGTTCTTGAGAAGATTTTGGTGGTTATTTTTCCCTTTTCTGAAGGAAGTAAAGAAGATTGAAGGTGATTTGCTTGGTGGGAAGGTTATAGATCTAGAATCATCACCCTTGTTGCAAGCTTATTGAGGTATCAAGTTCAAACCTTGTCTTCTCCATGCTTAGATCTCTTATTGTCTTGATTTTCATGCTTTTGGGTCCTTTTTTTAGGTTGATTGATGAGTTAAGATGTTTGAAGGACTTATTCTTTTGGATCTAAGTTCATTAGGAGTTCCTTATGCATAAAGGTGCCAACTTTATGGGGTATTAGGTCTCATGCATGCATTAAGTCATATGTTAAGTCCTTTTAAAGCTTAAGAGCTTCATTTGGCCATGCATGAACGTAAAGTTGGTAACTTTACGTGATTATCCAGCTCAAATAACTCAGATTTATGTTTTAGGATCAATGTCTTAGCAAATTAAGAAACAAATTGAGTTTGGGCTGAATGGAAGAGTACGTTGGGCGTATAAGCCTATACGCGCATTGTACAAGCCCTTAATCCAGTACACTTAGTGTACAAGCTGAGTACGTCCCACATACTCAGCACGATGGGATTTCAGTGTTTGGACTTCGGTTTGGGCCATCTTTTGGGCTTAATTGTTTTAGGCCCAGTTGGGCCATCGGGTTTTGGACTAATATTTATTTGAAGAGGTCCACTATGGGATTTGGTCCCAATTTGGAAAATTGGGCCATGAATTGGGCCTTGGGTGGCTGATTAGGATTGGGCCTTTGGATTGTTGGATTGGGACTTGGCCTTGGGCCAAGTTATGGAGAGGGTAAAAAGGTCTTTTACCCTAGTTCAGGCTTTTTAGTATGAGATGGGATCTGAGTATTTATTTGGATTATGTTTTGTGATTATAGCGTGGGGATTTAGCAGGCCAGCAGCTAGAGATTTATTTGTAGGATTCTTAAGCGCAAGATGAGTTTTTCTCACTATACTTACGAGTCGAAGGCACCAAGGCCGACTATTTGGATTGTTATCCTGGTTTATCGTATGATTGTGTACTGTAGTGATCTGTTAGATCTGTATCCTGGTAGATAGGATGTTGCTATGCTATTGTGATATGTTAGATTTGTATCTTGGTAGATAGGATGTTGCTATGCTATTGTCATATGTTAGATCTGTATGTTTTCCGGTATATGCTAGCTATGGTTGATTATATTACATGCTGATATGTGATGATGTTTTAAGTTGAGGCGGTCATGCTGTGTGTAGAAGGCCAAGAGACCTAGGGCGGTCCGGATAAACTAAAGGCCTAGGAAGAGGACCAGTCAGACCGAAGGCTTGGAGTACGGTCCAGATATCTGAAGGCCCGATGCGGCGGTCCAGTCATGCTGAAGGTCCCATGAGCGGTCCAGATAGGCTGAAGGCTTGTAAGGCGGTTCAGTCATGCTGAAGGCTCTGTATGCATGTTGTTTGTATATGTGTTATTTGTTTGTGTATTGGTACTTTAGGGGAACTCGCTAAGCTTTGGGCTTACAGTTTTAGGTACCTCAAATGATCGCTGAAAGGGGAAGGCATGATCATGCACCTCCTCATGTTTTGATTTATGATTTTGGAAAAAAACTCTGATATAAAACATGTTTGAAAACTATATTGTAAACAATTATGATTTTTGGGCTCATTTTAAAAGTTTAAAGTTTTCATGATTTTTATGGATGTTACAAGTTGGTATCAAAGCCTTGGTTTGAGTGAATTGGAGGAAAACTCGTGTGAATCCATTCTCAAACTAAGGAAAAAGATTTTTAACACAATTTTCAAATGGTTTTCAAAATAATCAAGGAGGATGTGCTGTGTACGATCGGCCAGAGCTAGTAAGTAGACCCCAAATTTCCACACAGTTAATTGAGATTATGTTATGATATGTTAGAACAACATGCTAGTAATAGGATAAGGATCTTCAGTAACTGTATGATAGAATTATTTGATATGTGATGCCTTATCTCTTGTAGAATACTTGATTGATTATTGTATGGCTCTTTCGCGTGTGAACTGACTATTGAGTGAATACGCTAAGTCACATGCTACATGGTTGAAATGATCTTAGGATAAGGGATTTGGTCCTGCTGCGCAACTCTTGTCTGATTCCAACCATTGTAGGATTGAATCTTTTAGTCTAAGATTGTTTAAGTTGTGTAGCATGTGATTGTATTCAGGGGATAGTTATCTGACACCAATGGAGGGTCGTGTGGCAATTAGTGGTAGGGCGAGTTGTGTGGGGTCAGCCATGTGGTAGTTGCGCTATGTTTAGTGTTCCTCTAGGAAATGATAATGGAGCACATGTGGATGTCTAGTGTTTGACCTGAGTGTATGACCAGGCTAGTGTCTATTGTTAGGGTTGTTGTGATGATCCTTTGAGACAAATATGGGTAGGTTTAGAAGGTAGTATGAGCCCGTACTACTGAAAGCACAAGACCTGTACGTGTGTCAAGGAAGTCACAACCCTTGGGGCTTTGTGGGGATTTGGCTCCCCTGGTATGATATGCATTTCATCTGATATGTCCCTAGTTTATGTTCAATATGGTGATGACGAGATGATTGGAGGCAGGATCCGGATTGGGATCGGGAGCTAGTGGCTAGGATAGGCCGGTGTTATCCGTTGAACAGATGCGGGTGTGATTGTCGTGGAGTTTTTTTAGATTTTGAAAGAAGAATTTTCCGGTGTCGTAGATCGGGTCACTAGTAGGGTAATTGTCGTGCTCGAGGAGAAAACTGCAGCTTTGTAGTTTGTGAGAGGTGCTGCTAATGAGATGGCTACTGGGGGAAATCTAGTTGTGTAGAGACAACTAGGAAAGAGGATGAGGGATCTTTCAGTAGACGATGAGGAGACTGAGGTTGCTAACCTGGGTATTGGAAGTCAGGAGAATCATGAGGTGTGTGGCAAGTGTGGGGGAACTCATGAATTTACTTGTCACAAGTTCAGGTGTTTCAAGTGTGGGGAAAGAGGGCATGTGCAGCGGGATTGTAAGAAGGAGAATATATGCTTTCATTGTCACTAGCCAGGTCATTTCAGGTCCAACTGTCCTGCTTTGGAGGCGGAGGGAGTTTAGGTCCCAACGCTCATCGTTCCTTTGGAGGTCAAGGTCGAGCCATGTCACACCCCCAAACCAGACGACAGAAACGTCTGAGGGCTTGGGTGACTTCATTCTTGTAATATCATCACAGTGTATATAATTGAAACAAAAAATCATCATCATCACACATGCAATATGTAACATCCCAAAATTCAAGGCCAAAAATTTCATTTTTTAATAAGCTATTATAAAACCAACAGTATAAGAAAACATCCATAATATCTTGTCATGTCAAAACCAAAGTAGAAATAATCAAAACATGTTATCATAAAACAATATCAAAGTGTAATCCTAAAGATCTCATGTGCGAAAAACCATAGTGTGATGCGCTACGATCGAGCCGACTCCTTTCCTTTGAAAAAGAAGTACCTGAAACCAAAACTGAAAACCGTAAGCACGAAGCTTAGTGAGTTCCCCCATCATACCACATACCATACATAACACATACTGTCAGGCATATCTTGGTGTCTAACCTACCCCTTCATTCCTCTCGACTGGTAACCTTGCCTAGCATACCTGGGTGCTGGCCTACCCCTTCGGTCCTCTTAACCGGTAACCTTGCATAGCATATATGGGTGCTGACCTACCCTTTCGGTCCTCTCGACCAGTCTTCGGGGACTATTTCGCACCTACTACTACCACATAAAATCATAGCACATAGCATAAGATGTCTAACATGATTGGGCACTAACTACCCCTTCGGTCCTTTTGACCGGTACCGGGGTCTATCCTACCCCTCCTATCATATATCACATAACATCATAACATACTAGCACATAATCATAACGGATAACACATACCAAACAATTATCACAAAGACAATCATCTCAACTATAACTCATGTTAGTGGGCCGACCTTGGTGCCTTAGACCCACTTCTACTGGAAGGTAACTCACCTTACACTGCTGAAGTCCCGTAGACACAATCCCAGGTGCTAGATGACATATTCTTGATTTGTCAATATCAAACATCACCCAATTAATAATTTGGTTCCAACACATGTCCATAAGTCCATGTTGGGGTAAAAGACTTCTTTACCCCTATCTTGGCTTGATTCAAGCCGAAGGCCCAATCCAAAGGCCCAAAAGTTAACTATGGGTCAAAGCCCAACACATGGCCTAATTTTCCAAATTGGGCCCAAACCTTTATAAGGTCTCACCATAAGTTCCAACCATTTAGTCCAGTCCAACACTCAACACTCTAATGGCCCAACATCACATAATCATAAAGGCCCAAACAATGGCCCATCTGCAACAACGTAAATTTTCAAAACAATTTTTCATTTTTAAAATCATACTTTTAATCATCAAAAACAATATCAAAACATAATGTATCCAATGTTATCATAACAAAACAATTCCCAGAATCTCAAACATAATCTCTATGAGTGTGTACGGATCATGCCGGCACTTTCTCGCGATCCTCGCTAGTACCTGAAACACATAGCACAATTGTAAGCATAAATGCTTAGTGTGTTCCCCAAAATACCACATACTACACATACGCCTTTCCAGGCCATAACATTGCAGGATCTTCCGATCCATGTGTTTCAGGGACTTTCGTCCCAAATTCTGGTCGACCATCCGGTCCCACCCGCATCGACCTTTCGGTCCGTAACCTCTTGACCTTCCGGTCCATAATCTCTTGACCTTCCGCTCCATAACACACATAACATATATAGCACATACATATCACATAACAACATACAGCTCATACGTCTCATAGCATATAAGACCTTCCGGTCACACATAGGTACCCTTCTAGGTACAGTATAGTGAGAAGACTCACCTCAACGAAGTCGGATAAACTCTCGTGCTCAACGTCCCGACTTACCCTCCTCCTATTATTCGAATAACATCCTGATCAGAATTCTCTCATGATCTCATCTTAAAAATTGGGTAGAAGGCCATTCTACCCTTCCCTGAACTCTCCTGAATTAGCCTTGACCAGAACCCTAAAGTCAACGAAAGTCAATGGTCAAACTTTGACCCGACTCGTCGAGTGCACATGGGTGACTCGGCGAGTCCATGTGGGTTTTTCTGAATCCTTTTCATCCTTCCTTGACTCGTCAAGTCATCATTCCACTCGACGGGTTACACCTGTCACGAATCACGGGGCAACCCCGACTCGACTCGTCGAGTCCACTTATGAACTCGGCGAGTTGTCACCATACTCAAACTCAAATGGCCTTCTGAGGTCTGATCTGTTCCTCTAATCAATAGATCTGACCTTCCCAAGCTCAATAAACACGTAAAGGTTCAATCTTGATACTCATGCAATGTCCAAATAACTCTACTTCAAGAAATAGCCCCAAATACAACATCCTAAGTCCATTTATTCCATTGCTCAACAAAAAGCAAGATGGATAACATCCTCTGGACCACTATGGGTCCAGATCTGAAGTCTAAACATGATAAGGGACCATCTTCCCAACAAATCAGCCCAATAAAGGGTATAGGAAACCCTAGATCCATGGATTCTTTAACAAAACAGAAAGAGGATCGATATGCTACCTCAAAGATGATGCCCTCTGCTTGAAATCCACAAATATGCAACCTCCTTAGCCTCCTCTAAGTTGGAATCAACTTCTTCTTGCAAAACCAACCCACAAAGGTCAAATAATGGCTTATTCTCTCTCACAAACGCTCAAACACTATTAGGGTTCTCTCAAGGGTCTGGTAGCCGCAAATGGTGGCTATAAGGGTCCTTAAATAGGTACCAAACCCAAGAAATTAGGGTTTCATTAAACATCTGGACTCGCCGAGCCCACTCATGCACTCGCCGAGTCCCTCATTAAATCAGACCAAAAGATGTGTGATCCCACTCGGCGAGTCTGAGCGCCTACTCGCCGAGTCCCTCTCACAAATTCAATATAAATACTTAACATAGGGTACCTGGGAATCCAGATGTTACAATTCTCCCCCACTAGAATCAAACTTCGCCCTCGAAGTCCTTCTCGACAAACAACTCTGGATGCTGCTCCCGCATCTCCAACTCCGGCTCCCAGGTCAGCTCGGACCCCATTCGATGTTGCTACTGGACCTGCACCAGTGTCACCTCCTTGTTCCTCAAAACTTTGATCTTCCAATCCCGAATCGCAATTGGCCTTTCCGCATAATTCAGGCTCACATCCACCTGAATATCCTCCAGCGGTACCACCGCCGACTCGTCGGATATACGCTTTCTCAACTGCGACACGTGGAAGGTATCATGAATCTGGCTGAATTCCGTAGGTAGCTCTAACTGATATGCTACCTTGCCCACCCTTGCGGTCACCCTGAATGGACCAATGTACCGGGGCCCCAACTTGCCCCTCTTCTTGAATCAGATCACTCCTTTCAAAGTAGATCCTTTTAGGAGTACGAAGTCCCCCACCTGGAACTCCAGCTCGGATCGTCGCCGATCCGCATAACTCTTCTGACGACTCTGAGCCGTCAGTAACCTCTATCTAACCCGCTATATCTGCTCTGCCATCTGAAGTACTATCTCAGTGCTACCCATCAGACGCTGCCATACCTCTCCCCAACAAATGGGAGTTTGACACCTCCTCCCATACAACAACTCGAAGGGAGGCATACCAATACTAGAATGGTGGCTGTTGTTGTACGAAAACTTAGCCAATGGCAGATATGTGCCCCAACTTCCTCCAAAGTCCAACACACATGCTCAGATCATGTCCTCGAGCGTATGAATCGTCCGCTCACTCTGTCCATCCGTCTGGGGGGTGGTAGGCGGTACTGAAATGCAATCTCGTACCCAACTCCTCGTGGAACTTCTTCCAGAACCTGGAATTGAAACATACATCTCGATCTGACACAATCGAGATCGATATTCCATGACACGATACCACCTCCTTCACATACAACTCTGCCAACCTCTCGGTAGAAGAGCTTTCACTGATAGCAAGAAAATGCGCGCTCTTCGTCAGCCGGTCGACGATCACCCAAATTGCATCGACACCCCGTGCGGTTCTTGGCAATTTGGTGATGAAGTTCATGGAAATTTGTTCCCACTTCCACTGGGGAACCTCAAGCGGCTGCAACTTGCCATGCAAACGCTGGTGCTCGGCCTTAACCTTGCGACAAGTTAAGCACCTCTTGACAAACCACGCGACATCCCTCTTCATACAGGGCCACTAGTAATCTTTCTTCAGGTCCAAATACATCTTTGTGGCCCTGGGATGGATCGAGAATCTCGACCTATTCGCCTCCTCCATCAGAATGGTACGTGCCCCACCTGCATACGACACCCAAATCCATCCTTGAAAGGTCATCAACCCTCAACTATCGGTAACAAACCCAGGTACCTGTCCAATCACCCGCTCGCTCTTGTGGTTCTCCAGTCTCACAGCCTCATCCTGGGCCTCCCGAATGGTATCCAACACCGAAGTCATCACTGTCAATCTCATAGAAGTGCCTCGAATTGGGGCACTCTCCGCCCTTCGGCTCAGTGCATCAGCTACAACATTAGCTTTGCCCGGGTGGTATAGGATCTCACAATCGTAATCCTTTGCCATGTCTAACCATCTCCTCTGACACATATTCAGATTGGGCTGATCCATCAAATACTTCAGGCTCTTGTGGTCCGTGTATATGGTACACCGAACCCCATATAAATAATGACGCCAAATCTTGAGGTTAAACACCACTGCCCCCAACTCCAGATCGTGGGTGGGATATCTCGCCTCATGAGGCTTTAGCTGCCTTGATGCATACGCTATCACATGCCCCCTCTGCATAGGCACAACACCCAACCCTGATATCGATGCGTCACAATATACCACAAAATCCTTCATCCCTTCCGGGAGGGCTAATAGAGGGGCTTCACATAATTTTTGGAGAAGTGTATCAAACGAGGTATGCTGCTCCGGACCCCATGAAAAAGCAACACCCTTTTGGGTCAACCTTATGAGTGGCACAACGATCTTGGAGAAATCCCTGACAAATCTCTGATAATAGCCGGCCAATCCTAGAAAGCTCCTGATCTCGGTGGGCGATCTCGGCACCTCCCACCTCATGACCGCCTCAATCTTCACCGGATCGACCAAAATCCCATTCTGGTTGACGAGGTTGCCCAAGAACTGGACCTCTCATAACCAGAACTCGTACTTGTAGAATTTGGCATAAAGCCTCTCCGATCTCAGAACACCGAGGATTTCCCTCAAATGCTCCTCATGCTGCTCTTTGGATCTCAAATACACCAATATATCATCAATGAACACAATCACCGAATGATCTAACATCGACCTACACACCCTGTTAATGAGATCCATGAACGCTGCCGGTGCATTGGTGAGCCCGAAAGGCATCACCACAAACTCGTAATGCCCATAACGAGTCTTGAACGCCGTCTTCTGGATATCCTCATCACGCACCCTCATCTGATGATATCCCGACCTCAAATCAATCTTGGAAAACCAAGACGCTCCTTGCAGCTGATCGAACAAATCATCGGTCATTGGTAAGGGATAACGGTTCTTGACCGTTAGCTTGTTCAACTCCCGGTAATCAATGCACATTTGGTGTGAACCATCCTTTTTTTTGACAAAAAGGATCGGCGCTCCCCAAGGGGAACTACTTGGTATAATAAACCCCTTCCCTAGTAGCTCCTAAGGTTGCGAGGATAACTTCTGCATCTCTGGCGGCGCAAGACGATAAGGCGCCTTGGCGATAGGTGCTGCCCCCGGGACCAAATCAATGCGGAACTCTACCTGCCTCACGGGAGGCACACCCGACAACTCCTCGGGAAAAACATCCAAGAACTCACGCACTATCGCAACGTCATCAATCGAACTGGGCCTCCCAGCGGCCTCTCGTGTGTCCATTACATATGCTACAAACCCACTGCAGCTCTGATGTAAACTCTGTCTCGATCTGGCAGCCGAACAGAACGCCGACCCACTTCAGGTACCCTCGCCGTACACCGTAAGTACTCCCCCACTAGGGTCTCGTATCATCACTAACTGCCGCTCGTAGTCTATCACAGCCCCAAATCGGCTCAACCAATCCATGCCCATTATGACACACATGTCCCCCATTTCTATCGGGACCAGATCTATCGGGAACTCAACACCGAAGATCTCGAGTACACATCCTCATATCACCTCCGTAGCAAACACCGCTCGCTCGTCAGCTATGGAAACTCGCAGAGGTCGACTCAATGCCTCTCATCTGCTGCTGATGTGCCGACTAAACGCTATCGACACAAATGATCGACTCGCACCTAAGTCAAATAACACTAAGGCAGGTACAGAACTCACAAGAAAAGTACCTACGCATATCATCATATAAGCACAATATCTCAACTGAACATAAATAAATAAAGAATACATACCACCCACAACATCGGGCGCTGCACGGACCTCTTCTGCTGTCAACTAGAAAGCTCTCCCATGAGCTTTTGGTGCCTCGGCCTTCACTGGCCGAACCTCGGTAACCCTAGCAGTATGTGCAAATCCCTGTGCTGATCCCTAATGAAATTGCGGGCACTCGGCCTTCCGATGGCCAGTCTGGTTGCAATGAAAGCAAACCATAAATCCCTTGGGGCAATCCTTGGCGATATGCCCCTCCTTGCCACATTTGTAGCAAGCACCCGATCGACAGACCCCATCATGACCCTTACCGCACTTTCCGCAAGTGCGGCCCTTCTGGCCTCCAAATCTCGTATCAGCGGACTTGGCCCGCTTGGCTGTTGGCTGAGACTGTGTCGGCCGCCGATCCATCCTCCGAGACTCGGCCTCCTCCCTGGCCTGAGTCTCCAACTCAATCTCCCTCTTTCGGGAATTTGCCTGGAGCTCAACAAATGTCCGATAAGTCGAGTTCGACACGAACTCCCGAATGTCTCTCCTCAAAACACCCAAATATCGACTCATACATGCCTGCTCAGAAGACGCCTGCTCAGGGCAGAACATCGCCCTCTCTTGAAACTTCCTGGTTACCACAGTAATAGAATCAGTGCCCTGCTTGAGGGTCAAGAACTCCTGAACCAACTGTTCCCTTTCCACCGGGGGAACATACTCATCTCTGAACATGGTGGTGAACCTCTCCCAGGTCACTTCTGAAATCTCTGCAACAGTGAAGCTTGCCGTCACGAACTTCCACCAGTCCTTCGTTCCCAAGCGAAGCTGGTTCAACGTGAACCGTACCCTCAAATGCTCCAGACATGAACACGTGTAGAAGCATCCCTCAATATCATCGATCCATCTCATTGCAGCGATAGGATCCTGCATCCCATCAAACTCGGGTGGCTTCGTGTTGCTGAACTCCTGAAACAACAACGAGTCACCTCCCTGAGGCTTAGCAGCAGCCACAGTTGCGGTAGCTGCAGCAGCCGCAGCCTCAGTCACCGCTGCATATCGCTCATCAAAAGTCTCAATCAATGTGGTCTTGATAGACCCAAATATCTCTGGAATCTCGGCTCGAATCGCTGCTGCCACCTCATCGTGGATCATCTGACAAAGCTCCTCGTCACTCACACCGCTCGCATCAGGTCTGTGGCGTGTCCCAACCATGATGTCTCTGAAATACAACATAATAATATCAGAGACTCGCTCGAGCATGCTCGCACTCGATAACTCGACCCTACCTGTTCCTTAGTACCTAAAGGATTATTACTTAGGGTGCGTACTGCTTCGGTGTCTTCAGTAGTACGGGCCCTATACTACCGTATACACCGCATCAGTATTCACCCTAAGTCCTCCTCCTTGGATCCCAAATCACAAGTACTCTATATCTCACTGGCATAGGCTACCCTTCGGTAGACCTCATATTAGCTCCTCACTGCTACTTACTCGCTCTCAAGCATCACATAGCAGCAAAATCCTTCCTAGGCTAAGGCATCACAAAATCCGGACACTCTAGTCCTAATATGAATACCTAGCCAACTCTAGCATGCATACCATATCATAACATATCTCATAACACATATGTTGGGCTGAAGATTATTTTGAAGATTGCGTCTTTTGGGCTCGATAGTATAGTTATCTTGTACTCCGGTTTGGGCCTGTCCAACCGAGAGCCTTTTATGTTTTGTATATAAAGTTTATGCTTGCATGCATATTAGGTTAACGATTTAGAGATTAACGAAATAGTGATTCATCTAGAGCATAACAGGTTTCTTTAATCGTTCTTATAACCTTCCAATCCTCTACAGTTGACGTTCTTAATCGAGCTCTTCTGAGGATTTTGTTTTAATCATTCGACTCGTTTGATTCAATCTTGTCTTGTTCTTTTTATTGCGTTCTTACAGTTTTATATTTACATACTTGTTCAAGATCTAATCGATCTTCATAGATTAAAGATTGTTTTAATCTCATCAATTGGTATCAGAGCAGGAGACTGTGTAATCGATACACATCTTTTCTGTGAGAAGATTACAGTTAGGGTTTTTCCGCAATTAATAATATTTATTGAGCCGTCATCTCATTATTGACGTATCTTGATATTTATTGTTTTGCCCTAATCTGCTTTATTACAAGTCTGATCTTTGAACAGGTTTTTACGATCATAATGGACGAGACGCAATCAAACCCTATTAATATTTCCAACAGCATCGGCTCGACGACAAAGATTCCAATCTTATACACCCATGACTATGAAGTATGGGCGCATCACTTCGAAGACTACGTGATTGGATCTGAGGATAATGGGTACCTTATATGGGAAGCTATCATCAATGGACCATTTTCTCATTCTGCAACGTCCAGAATCATTAAGACACAAAAGGAGTACAATGATCTGCTAAAGGACGTGAAGGATATTGCACAAGATGAAAAGGACAAATTCCAGTGCAATATTAAGGCGTTAAGGTTGATCAGATTCGCCCTTCAGTCCGACACATTCAGATTGGTCAGCTCATGCACGACGGCAAAGGAAGTTTGGGATAGACTTCGTGAACTGTATTCTACAGACGAGGATCTTGAACATTCTATCCAAACTTTGCTTTTATCTGAGTTTGGAGAATTCAGGCAAGGGGCCGAAGAAACGGTGACCCAGACGTTTGATCGCTTCAATCATCTTCTTAGCAAGATGATCAAACACGATATTGAAAGGAAGCTCATCGAACAGAAGGTTACTTTCTTGAATAGACTGAGGTCTGAATGGAGGGCAGTGGTTTCCACAGTCAAAGCCCATGAGCAGTTTAAATCATACTCTTTGGCGAAACTGGTGGGTATTCTCAAGTCCCAAGAGAAGATTGTGCTGCAAGAGAAGAACGTCGTTTCGAGTCTTGGTTCGTTGGCCCTCCTATCTAAAAGTAAAGCTGTGATGGAGGATGAAGACCTCAACTTGGAGGAATATGACCTCACGTCTGATGATTATGCCATGATGGTGTCCAATCCCAAGAGGTTCATAAAGAAGAGATTCCCCAACAACAAAAACTGAAACTGGCAGGGGAGTTACAGCTCTGAAAAGGTGAACAATGAACCGAAGACTGAGGAGCCCAAGAAGGAACAGAAGGTGGATGGCGATTTCGGAGTAAGCTGTTACTACTGTGGTGGGAAAAACCACTATGCTAAGGACTATGTTCTTAAGAAGATGGCTGAAAAGGATGATGGAAATGATGAGGAAGCTGTGTTGCAGAAGAGACTGGATGAGTTGAGAAAGAAGAAGTCTACCGCTAACCCTTCTATTAATGCTCTTATTGTGCAGGGTTCGGTTAATGATGACGAGTTCGGTAGCATGGAAGTTTGGTCTACCGACTCAGAAGACGATGAAGTGAGGAAGCCTACCCATGGAAAGGCTTATGTGGCTAAGGAGGAAAGCAGTGGAGGAAGATGCTTCATGGCGACTGACGTATCTCAAATGAGGGGATACAACACCGATGGTGGAAGCGATGGACCGAAGGTGCAGGAGGACATGTGCTTTACGGCCAAACCACTCAGCCAGCAGTTCAATGAGCTCGATGAACTGATAAAGAAGGTACAATCGGTTTTTATTTCATCTAAAGTACCAACATCCTCATATGAGAAAGAACTAAAAAACGTTAATACAAGAATTTCTCATCTAGATAGTAGCCTAACTCAAACTCGTGTCACCAATTCTAACCTAACTGATCAATTAAGCAGGGTGGCGTCGAAGAGTGAGGAGCGGAGAATGTGGATCGAGTTAAAGGAGTCGAAATTAGTTAAAGTTAAAGACGAAAACATTTACCTGCCAAGAGATAATTTGAAATTATTAAAATAGCATAATGTTTTTTGTTTAATTGCAAAACGCCTTTATTCTAATATTACTCAGCTTCACTTGGATTGTGAAATAGGCCAAAAGATCCATCGCATGATTTTGCCCTTCCTTGAGTTTAAGGAGGATGAAATCGATGCCGAAGCTTATAACTGTGAGAGTGTGATATCGTCTGATGATGTCAATCCGACCTACATGTATGGACTGGAAAAAATTGAGTCCTTCATTAAATCCAAAGACCATAAGGACATGCTTAAAAATCTTTTGGATGAAAATGATAGACTTAAACTGAGAACCGAAACCATGCAAAAATTTGACACTTTAAACGCCAACGTAAGCTCAGAAAACAAAATTGATATTGAAAATGCATCTGATCTTAACGAGGACGAAAACATGAGTGAAATTTCTGTAGAGGACACAGTTGACTGCTCAGAATTTGTTAAAAGCGAACCTGAAAACCACAAGAATCTTATCTCTGAAAATTCAGTAGAGTTCGCTCGATTGTCCCAACAAAAGTCCCCGAAATTAGCAGAGAAAGCAGTTGTATATCAAAAGGTCAGGACCACTCCAAATCAAGTATACAAGGTGACTGGGGTAACCGAACATCAAACAGCTGAACTCACAGCTATGGTAAACGAAGACAATGCTGATGGCTGTGATGAGTACTTCTGGGAAGCTCCAATAGATAATGCAAACGAAACCGTTGGCTTATCTGAAAGAACCTCCTGGATGAGTAAAGGAAGATACATACCTGAACCCTTGAATAAGCCGGATAATTTCAATGAGCCGAGCACCAGTGGTACGAAAAATATTCCTCAGGAGGATGAAAGATCAGCAAAAGAAGATGATCCCTCAGCTCAAAGTGAAACTCCTTCAGACATTCCCTCTGCTTCTTCAGCTCAAAGTAAAACTCCTACAGTTCAAAAGGAACCAGTCAAGGAGAAACCAAAAACGAAAGCGAATGTTCATCATCAACCAAAGCAGATGAGGAATAAGAAGATAGAGAGAAACCAAAGATACAGGAAGAACCTTTCTGAAAGGAAACAATTCTGGCAATCCCAGAATGCATACTTCTCACATCAAGACAAGAATTTGAAGTATGAAAACAATCCTGTAGGAAAACCTAAAAGTCACAACAACCGAAAGCCAAGGTTCGGTTCACAAGAAAATACCAACCGAAAGCAAAGGTTCAGTTCTAAAAAAGACTTCAACCGAAACCAAAGGTTCGGTTCCAAGAACAACTCCAACCGAACGCAAAGGTTCGGTTCTGAAGTCAAAAGAGAACAAGACTCTAAGGTCAGTCCCTCCAATGATCAAAATCAAAAGGGTCACCTAGAGTCTCCAGCCAGGAAGTCCTCTCAATCCAAATCCACTCATTCTAATTCTTCTACTTCCACCAATTCATCTCCATCTTGCTCTAAAGCTAATTCTGTTTGTTCTCAAAAATCTCATTCGTCAGCTGAACAAAAGGGAAAACAGAAGGTCAATGAATCCAAACCAGAGTCCAAAACGGAAAAACCCAATCCTAATAAGATAAAAGTTTTTACCATTAAAAAGAAAGATGAAACAACTCTCATAAAACGAACATATCTAGTTGACATCTCTCTTACTGTTCCCGTTCCCATGAAAAGCTCACGTGGAACCAAGAAACTTTGGGTTCCTAAATCTGCTTAATTTTTGCAGGTTATAAGTGACGAGCGGTTCGACGAAGAATGGTACATCGATAGTGGCTGCTCGCGTCACATGACAGGGAGGAAAGAGGAGCTCAGGGAATACAGATCTCTTGCAAATGGTGGCAACGTCAAGTTTGGAAATAACTCTTTCGGCATCATAAAGGGATACGGAATGATAACAAATGGGGACTTTACTATAAGGAAGGTGGCTTATGTGGAAGGACTCCAACACAACCTCATCAGTGTATCTCAGCTTGTTGGAGGTACTGGTCTAAAAGTCTCATTCGATGATGAAGGTTCTGAAATTGTTGAGAAAAAGACAAAGAAGGTAATTCTCAAGTCAGAGCGAAAGGGTGAAATGTTTCCTCTAAACATGAAACCCATCAAAGGAAACCCAGCTATATGCCTGTTATCAAAAGCTCAATCCGACGAAAGCTAGTTGTGGCACCGAAGACTCTCTCATCTCAACTTTAAAGATATCAACCGACTTGTCACTAGAGGTCATGTTAGGGGTCTTCCATTGCTCACGTTCAACAGAGAGCATTTGTGTGCTGCATGCGAAATGGGGAAGCAGAGTCGTCAAAGTCACCCATCTGTAATCAACACCAAAGTTGTTGAACCACTCGAATTACTTCATATCGATTTGTGTGGTCCTTCATCTATCGAAAGCATCGGTGGTAGCAAGTATATTCTTGTTATTGTTGATGACTTTTCACGATTTACATGGGTGTTCTTTCTAAAGCTCAAATCTGAAGCGACTCAAAAGCTGAAAGTGTTTATCAAGCAAATTGAAGTACAACTCAAGAAGGTTGTTCGCAACATCAGGAGCGACAATGGTCTTGAATTCAAGAACAGGGAGTTTGAAGAGTTTCTTGCAGAAAAGGGAATTAGTCACAATTTCTCAGCTCCCTACACACCACAACAGAACGGAATAGTCGAAAGACGAAACCGATCTTTGTGTGAAGCTGCCCGAACTATGCTAAGTTTCGCTTCCTTACCTCTTTATTTTTGGGCTGATGCTATTTCTGCTGTTTGTTTTACACAGAACAGGTCCTATCTCAACAAGCGATTCACGCTCACACCATATGAGATACTAAACAACAGAAAGCCCAATGTGAAATTTTTCCATGTGTTCGGCTCAAGGTGTTTCATCTTTAACTCTAAAGAACACCGCAACAAGTTTGATGTCAAAGCCGACGAGGGAATTTTTCTGGGTTACTCGCTCACATCCAAGGCGTACAGGGTCCTAAACAAGCGTTCGAGAAGGATTGAAGAGACATACTACGTGACCTTTGACGATAGCTATGTCAAAAAGCTACAGGCCAAAGAAGACACTGTTGGGGAAATCTTTCCTCAAACTGGCCAAGTCACAGTCTCGATCGCCAATTTATACGAGAAATTTCTGGAACTCTTTGACGAACCAGAGAAAGCTTCTCTCTCAGAAGCAGGAGCAGCAGACAACAAAGTTGATCATATGAATCGGATTGTCGCAGATGTTGCAAGAAGAATGCATGAAGGAGGATCGCCCACTGATGACTCTCCATCCAACAATGCTTCAGTCGAGGGGGAGCCAAGTTCTCATGTCGAGGGGGAGCCAAGCTCACAAGTCCAGGGGGAGCCAAGTTCTACAACTTCAACCGAAGGTGCTTCTCTAACCGAAGATGCCTCTCCAACCGAAGATGCTTCAACGCCTGAAAATCCAGCACCACAAGAAACCCCTGAACCTCATGTTTCTCAAAGCTCATCAATTGAGGGGGAGCATGATGATATGACGCTTGATTACGATAGCCAATCTGAGCCAGAAGAAATGATTGATGCTGAACTAGATCCAACCTTTGATCCGAATTACCCTCCTCTTACCAAATGGACCAGAGATCATCCTATCTCTCAAGTAGTTGGTGATGTATCTGAAAAGGTTCTGACCCGATCACAACTGAAGGCAAAACAGACATCCTTATTTTCAAAAGTTGAGTTTTGTATGTTTAACTCATTCGTATCAAAAGTTGAAACGAAGACAGTGAACACTGCCCTCGATCACTCTGATTGGGTTCAAGCAATGCAAGACGAACTGAACGAATTTGAAAGGAACAAAGTCTGGCGCCTCATTCCAACTCCTCCAGATGCTTCGGTTGTTGGTCTTAAATGGGTTTTTAGGAACAAATTGGACAAGGAAGGTAATGTTATAAGGAACAAGGCTCGTCTGGTGGTAAAGAGATACTGTCAGGAGGAAGGGATAGACTATGAAGAGACTTTCGCTCCAGTAGCTAGGCTAGAATCTGTTAGAATATTTCTGGCTTATGCTGCTCACAAAAACTTTGAGGTTTTCCAAATGGTCGTCAAGTGTGCATTTCTCAATGGAGAACTCGAAGAAACTGTGTATGTGGAGCAACCTCCTGGGTTCGTGAACGAAAAGCATCCAAACCATTGCTACATTCTGGATAAAGCTGTGTACGGCCTCAAACAAGCTCCGAGGGCCTGGTATGAAACGCTAACAAAATTTTTAAAGATGTCTAAATTCAAACAAGGTTCGGTTGACCCAACCTTCTTTCGCAAAAAGGAAGGTAACCACCTTATGATAGTTCAAATTTATGTCGATGACATCATCTTTGGCTCCACGAATCCCAGCTTAACAGCTGAATTCAGAAAGCTGATGGAGACTAAGTTTGAAATGAGCTCAATGGGTCCTATTAACTTTTTCCTTGGTTTAAACATAAGACAGGGACCCGAAGGCATCTTTATTAATCAGGAAGCTTACACAAAGACTCTCCTAGCGAAGTTTGGCATGATGGGAGACTCAAAAATCAAAGTCCCAATGGCATTCGGCACCAAGCTTACCCCATCTCTAGACAAACCGGCTGTCGATATCACGCTCTATCGTCAAATGATAGGCTCACTGATGTATCTAACTGCTAGCAGGCCTGATATCATGTTTTCTGTGTGTTATTGTGCTCGATTTCAGGCAAACCCACGCGAACCTCACATGCTTGCAGTGAAGAACATCTTACGCTATCTCAAGCGAACCACCTCCTTAGGTCTATGGTATCCATCCAACTCAGGCTTCTTCGTTCAAGCCTATTCTGATGCTGACCTTGGAGGATGTGGACTCGACCGTAAAAGCACAACTGGTGGTTGTCAATTCCTTGACGGGAAGTTGGTCAGTTGGCAATCCAAGAAACAAACGTGTGTGTCGTTGTCTACTGCCGAAGCGGAATACATTGCCGCTGCATCCTGCACTTAACAAGTGATTTGGATCCAGAGTCAACTTCGAGACTATGGACTCAATATGAAGAAGATCCCACTATATTGTGACTCTGAAAGTGCAATTAGGATCTGTCATAACCCAGTGCAACACTCTAAAACCAAACACATAGCACTGAGGTATCACTTCATCAAAGATCATGTGGAAGATGGAAACGTCGAAGTTCACTTCGTAAGAACCACTGATCAACTGGCTGACGTCTTTACCAAAGCTCTTCCTGAAGCATCATTCAATAAAATATTGCAAGGGCTAGGTATGATGGAATCAGAGTCAGTACCTCACACTACCTCTCAACCTCAAACGTAAGAAGCGAAACCAACCGAACGTTCGGGTTCGGTTCAACCATCTGACTCGCTCATTACTTCAAAGTTAGTTTTTATCTGTTGTATATCCATTGTACAAATTTGTTTTTCTTTGTGTTAAAATTATTTTTCACTTGTATGTCTAAAATTCCTTGGTTTCTCAAAATTTTTCAAAACCGAAACCTACCGAAGGTTCGGGTTCGGTTTTTCAAAATTTTGTTGAACCGAAACCAACCGAAGGTTCGGGTTCGGTTTTTCAAAATTTTCCTAAACCGAAACCAACCGAAGGTTCGGGTTCGGTTTTTCAAAATTTTCTAGAACCGAAACCAACCGAATGCTCGGGTTCGGTTTTTCAACTTTTTCCCAACCAAAACCAACCGAACATTCGGGTTCGGTTTTTCATATTCTTTTCAAAGTTTTTTTTAATCTTATTTTTTTTAATCTCCAAAACTCCAAAAATATTTTTGTATTTTTTTATTATTCCTATTTTCTTGTGTGTTCGTTCGTTTATGGGGATATATTTGATGAATTACTTAAGTGACCCTAGAAGCATGCTGCTGTATGTGTCCCAAGCCTCATAAGATTTTGAATAATAGCCTTCATGACATGGTCCACACAAACCTTGTCTTCCCAATAAGGCTAACACATTTATTCTAATCGTGAGCTACCTCAACCTTTTCTCACATGAGTTAAGGGTTTCCTACTTGGTCCTTATTTTCGCAGCAGAGGTACTTTGTTCTCTCACACCATCTCCATCTTACTTCTCCATTACATTCGTTTCATCAATGTAACCCTTGAGACTCTCAGAAATTACCACTGAGGTTTATGGTTACACAACATTTGTGTTAATGATCTTAGTTTCGTGTCACTACGAGCTGAGTGAAACCCCAAATTCAACACCTAATGAATTGACGGTGAACAATTAATTTGCTCAGGTTTTCACCAAAGAATTGAAGAATGTACCTTCATGAAATCTCAAATTTTATTTTGCGTGATTCCTATGAAATTGTTACACACCATAACATTTCTTCCCAAGGGATCCAATTTTAAATTTTTTTATCTGAGATTTTATATTAATCCAAGCCAATACAAAATAAATTCCTACCTACTTGTTCAACAGGCTACACTGGTCTCACAAGTACTTTGTTCACTTTCTTTCTTATATCAAGAACAGAATTGATGAATCAAAGCGAAGCCACCCTTAATTAGCCTAATTAAAAGATGTCTTTCAACATTTATTAATAAGTGTTTGATCGTAATTCAACGGGATTCCACACTAACACTTTGAGGTCTCTCTTGACCTTGAAGGAAGAGATTCGTGCCCGGGATCATCAGTTTCGTGTCATTATTGACATCACAGAATATCCTTAAAAGAGTTGCTTTATTTCTTTTTTCTTTTACACTCTTTGCACGAAAATCTTTGATTTTCCCAAATTCCGTTGCTAATTATTTACAGGCTGTATTATTACTTGGTGGTTAATTATGAAGTTGTGGTCAAAAACAATCCACGTGGCTATTTCATTCAAAAGCTGTCATTTAAAAGGATAAGACGAAAAGGTTGCTGACTCGGCGGGACTTCAAAGGATTAAAATTCAAACGACGGTAAAAAGTGGGCGCGTGTGAATTTGAAACGACCGTGCTTTTACTGACACTTGTAGACGCGTGTGCGATATCCAAGCGTCATATCTCTGGCAATTAAAGGTGCGTGCGGATTTGAAGCGATTTTCTTCTGAAACGGCGCTTGTTGGGCAGCGTGATCCTAGGAAACTGACACTCTCTCTCCTACGTGATCATCGCACGCCTCAACTGTCATCCATCTGTCACTCAAGAACCCGTTTCGTATTTCCATAAGAGATTTGAAACGATTTTTCTCTCTCCTATCACCCACGATAAAAAGCCGTCTACACCACCTTTTACCTCTTTACTGCCTCCAAAATTTCCAAAGAGCAAATACTCCCAAACCATTTCCTATTCATTATCTTCTTCATACCTACTAAAATGGCTGAATCCTCTTCCGTTCATGCTACTTCACAGATCCTCCCCATCCGTCCACAACAATGTCTGGTGATTGATCTCAACCCACTGGCGTACGACTCCTACATGTCGCCGGTCATAGAATGTTTGAAGTACTCCCAACTTGCTCCTGCACTCTCAAGAATCGAATCTGTGCCAATGGTGGCCCTATCGCAGGTCTACGTGACTGCTTACTACGACAAGGCCGTCGACCGGGTGTTTTTCGAGCTTGCAGAACACAAGACTTCCGTTTCACGCCAACGTTTCTGCACCATGCTGGGGTTTGCTGTTGATCCTTCAAGAGTCCATCCGGAGACGATTCCGGTTGGGCTGCTGTTTAGCATGTTTTACAACATGGGGTACACGGAGGTCCTAACCTCTGTCGCAAAATTCAAGAAGTCCTGCCTGCCGCCACAGTGGAATGGCCTATTTACAGTCCTTTTCAAGGGCTTGTCGGAAAGGAGCTCAGGATCTGACGGTGCAAGTCGTGTCTTCCTGTCAATATTGTACGGGGTCTACAACGGTATTAACCTGGACTATAGGTGGGTCCTATGGCAACAGCTCATCCAGAGCCTCTCTTCATCATCTCGACACTCTGAGGTGTCGTTGGCCCGGTTCTGGATCTTGATTACAAGATGGGCCATGGACAAATTTGATGTTCCCACTGCTGATGGTGCATCGATGTCTTCTGTTGGTACGTTCCATACCAAGAAGATCATCGTCTCAGATGCATCAAAATTTTCTTTCGTTGGCTCTATCCCGGAGACAATGTATGGCGGCGTGCCATCTGACAGCAGGTTGATTCGGACGATCAAGGAGTTTAGGCCAACTGGTCCTAGGGAACTGACACCGGATATGCTCAGGTCGATTCACGATGCAGACAAACTGACCAACAGGGGCAAAAAGGCTGAAAAAGGGAAGCAAGCGACCAAAGCTCCAAAGGGTCCTTCTCCCAAAAAGAGGAAACAACCGAAGGCTGCACAGTCCCCACAGCCGAAGAGGAGGAAGACTCAACAGAAGCGAAAGCTTGTAATTCCCTCTTCTTCCAGTGACTCTGAGGGTGAGAGTTCGGGTTCTGAAGGCTCTCAAGGAGACGAATCTCCTCAACGAGGCAACACACCACCTCGGTCCCCTACCCCAGAGATGGAACTTCATAATTCCCTAGTTCCTTCACCGCCACCAACCATTCCTACTTCCATTCCGACCATAATCCCCACTACCACTATTCCACCAACATCCTTCCCTATACCACCACCCATTTTCACCACTGCAACCGAAACACCACCAGTTACCGAAACCCCTCCCGTAACCGAAACACCACAAACCGAAACCCAAACACAACCACCACCCCAAACTACCCCACCCTACAATCAACCTCAAAATACCCCAACCACAACACCCCCAGCTTCACCACCCCCTCCATCTCCAGAAAATGCCTCCGATGGAGAAAACCCTTACCTTGGTGGTGACCACATGAACTTTGATTCGGTCTACTATAGTCCGTTTCAAGTTCAGAGTGATGAGGAGGATGATGCTCCAGTGACAAAGAAGCATCTCAAAGAGCTTCATGAGAAGGTTGATCTACTTCTCGCCTCCTCTTCCAACCAGCAGTCCTCTCTCTCTGAAGCTGCCCTTCAGAAAATCGTTGATGCCTTCTCCAGGGCTCAACATGATTCGGTAGCCTCAGCCACTGCTGCGATTGATGCCTCCACCAGAGCCTGTGAGGCAGCGACCGAAAAAGTCGATAAACTATTCTCCGACGCTTCTGTCCTGCTGAAGTCCTTGCAGGAAAGCGCCGACGCCACCAAGACAACTTTGGAACCGATTGTTCAACAATTGGCCAAGTTCGTCTCAACGGAGTTGACTTCGTTCGCTACCCTACGCCAAAACATAAGCGACGACAACTCGGCCCTTCGTGCCTCCATCGATGCGCACCTCGCTAAGTTGCAGGAGGATCTCGCAGCCGAAAATTCTTTGATGGACGTTTTGGCGAGCAAAACAACCGCCCTAAAGGTCAAGAGCACGCAACTTTCCAACTCCCAACAACACCTGGAAGCTCTTCGATCCGAACGGGAGGTGATCAAAACGTGTGTTTCGGATGTCCACGCAGCATTATCCAACATCCTGGAAGCACACGATCCCATTCTTAACCATTCGGTGAGGTGTACCCTCGCTGAAAAGCTCTCTCCAGCCATGGACCTTCTCAGCAAAATCGAAGGCCTACCGAGTTTCGTGTCCATTCCGAAACAAGGGGGAGATGAGCAAACCGGATTGAAACCACCTCCTTCCTCCAAAGCTACTCACACAACCGAACCACCTCAGACTGGTCATGCTTCGGGTTCGGGTGTGAAGAACAAGGGCAAAAACATAGCTGAGGAAGAAGATGAAGATGAAGATGAAGACAAGGAGACCATTGCTGACCTGTTAAAAGGAAAGAACAGTCGCAATGCTGACGATGATGCCAGTCGTGTGGCGCGAGAGGCTGAAGAAGCCGAACGCGAGCAAAAGGAAGCCCACGATCTCTTTGAGAGCCGAAAGACTCTCTTCCCTGCCTGGACCAGGGAGCGTATGATTAAAGAGGCCATAGAAACTCCCAGCATATTATGGCTCAAGCCGGTTATCTCGTTCGACTGCAACAACACTGTCGATTCGCAGTTTGATGTGCCGCTGACTCGAAAGGCGTTCATCTTCCACGCCTTCTCTAACATATTTGAAGTCCCACATCCGAATGCTGAGCTTAACAGGGAGCTCATTGACTTCTATCTGGCTGCTGCTCGTCCTCAATACCTTACATGGAGCGCCCAGAAGATTGTGAACGTTCGGGTGCTGAAGCCTTATGCCGTAGAGAGGTTCACAAACGTTAAGTTCAAGCTCATTCGAGGATCTGCAAGAACTGCTCATCTTATCTCCCTGGCGGATCTACCGAACCTAAATCCTCATGATTGGATTGTCCTGTATAATATCCTTTTGACTGATGAAGCCGAATATGGTCCTATTATAGACCATGTCAAAAGGATGTTAGCCTGCTACATCATGGAGGTTGCCCTAATGGATCAGGAGGTCGCCACAGTCTTCAAGAAGAAACCGAAGATAGCTCCTGTGGGATCGGCCAGTGATCTCAACCAAATGCAAATGGGCAAGATCGACCCGAGACGCAACTCGGTTATGTTCACTAGGGCTGAAGGACAGGAATGTCTCTTCGCTTTAGCTGACAAACACCTTTACACCACAGCTTGTTTGGAGCATGTGTTATCGATCATCAAACGGTGTAAAGAGAATTCGGCTGATGATGTCAAGTATTTTGATGACATGATTAATTGGTACATCCGGTTTAGACAGACCATTCTCTCCATCACCAAATGTCTGTTTAGCACCGTGAAGAAGAAGGTACCTGCTTCAGCTGCTGGCCCAAGTAAAAAGTGAAGGTCTCGCTCCAAATTGACGCAAAGGGGGAGATTGTTGGGCTGAAGATTATTTTGAAGATTGCGTCTTTTGGGCTCGATAGTATAGTTATCTTGTACTCCGGTTTGGGCCTGTCCAACCGAGAGCCTTTTATGTTTTGTATATAAAGTTTATGCTTGCATGCATATTAGGTTAACGATTTAGAGATTAACGAAATAGCGATTCATCTAGAGCATAACAGGTTTCTTTAATCGTTCTTATAACCTTCCAATCCTCTACAGTTGATGTTCTTAATCGAGCTCTTCTGAGGATTTTGTTTTAATCATTCGACTCGTTTGATTCAATCTTGTCTTGTTCTTTTTATTGCGTTCTTACAGTTTTATATTTACATACTTGTTCAAGATCTAATCGATCTTCATAGATTAAAGATTGTTTTAATCTCATCAATATAATGTAAGAGTATTTTAGGATATCATCGTTCAGGCGCTGGCAGATCGTACACACTGCTTCTTTCTGCTTTTCTCAAAATCTTTTACTCCCTTAGAAAAGTTGTTTATTTTATGAAAAAATTTCTCAAATCCTCAGTTTGAGTTTAGATTCATCCGAAGATGCACCCGAATCCCTTAAACCAAGGCTCTGATACCAACTTGTAACAACGTAAATTTTCAAAACAATTTTTCATTTTTAAAATCATACTTTTAATCATTGAAAACAGTATCAAAACATAATGTATCCAATGTTATCATAACAAAACAATTCCTAGAATCTCAAACATAATCTCTATGAGTGTGTAGTGATCATGCCAGCGCCTTCCCGCGATCCTCGCTAGTACCTGAAACACAACGCACAACAACTGTAAGCATAAATGCTTAGTGAGTTCCCCAAAATACCACATACTACACATACGACTTTCCAGGCCATAATATTGTAGGATCTTCCAATCCATGTGTTTCAGGGACTTCCGTCCCAAATTCCGGTAGGCCTTCCGGTCCCACCCGCATCCACCTTCCGGTCCGTAACCTCTTGACCTTCTGGTCCATAATCTCTTGACCTACCGGTCCATAACACACATAACATATATAGCACATACATATCACATGACAACAAACATCTCATACGTCTCATAGCATATAAGACCTTCCGGTCACACATAGGTACCCTTCTAGGTATAGTATAGTGAGAAGACTCACCTCAACGAAGTCGGATAAACTCTCGTGCTCAACGTCCCGAATTACCCTCCTCCTATTATTCAAATAACATCTTGATCAGAATTCTCTCATGATCTCATCTTACAAATTGGGTAGAAGGCCATTCTACTCTTCCCTGAACTCTCCTGAATCAGCCTTGACCAGAACCCTAAAGTCAACGAAAGTTAACGGCCAAACTTTGACCTGACTCATCGAGTGCACATGGGCGACTCGACGAGTCCATACTGGTTTTTCTGAATCCTTTCAGCCACTCTTGACTCGTCGAGTCATCATTCCACTCGACGGGTTACACCTGTCACGAATCGCGGGTCAACCCCAACTCGACTCGTCGAGTCCACTTATGAACTCGGCGAGTTGCCGCCATGCTCAAACTCAAATGGCCTTCTGAGGTCAGATCTATTCCTCTAATCCATAGATCTGACCTTCACAAGCTCAATAAACATGTAAAGGTTTGCTCTTGATACTCATGCAATGTCCAAATAACTCTACTTGAAGAAATAGCCCCAAATACAACATCCTAAGTCCATTTCTTCCATAGCTCAACAAAAAGCAAGATGGATAACATCCTCTGGACCACTATGGGTCCAGATCTGAAGTCTAAACATGATAAGGGACCATATTCCCAACAAATTAACCCAATAAAGGGTGTAGGAAACCCTAGATCCATGGATTCTTTAACAAAACAGAAAGAAGATCGATATGCTATCTCAAAGATGATGCCCTCTACTTGAAATCCACAAATATGCAACCTCCTTGGCATCCTCTAAGTTGGAATCAACTTCTTCTTGCAAAACCAACCCACAAAGGTCAAATAATGGCTTCTTCTCTTTCACAAACGCTCAAACACTATTAGGGTTCTCTCAAGGGCCTGGTAGCCGCAAATGGTGGCTATAAGGGTCCTTAAATAGGTCCCAAACCCAAGAAATTAGGGTTTCATTAAACAGCAAGGACTCGCTGAGTCCCTCATTAAATCAGACCAAAAGATGCGCGATCCCACTCGGCGAGTCTGAGCGCCTACTCGCCGAGTCCTTCTCACAAATTCAATATAAATACTTAACATAGGGTACCTGGGAATCCGAATGTTACACCATCTATGGCTCAATTTTCCAAATTGGGCCCAACTCCTCATATGGGCCTTACCTCAAAGCCCATTAATTATTCTAATCCATTTGCTTGATCTTGGATGGACCATTAATAGCCCAATCATCAAGGCCCAATAGAAACACCCAACAATAAACCCAAGTGAAATTAGGGTTTCACATAAAATGACGATTAGGGTTAAGTGTTTCTCACTTAACCCATTAAGGACTTAATCAATTAAATCCATCAATCTTCTAAATAAATCATATGATGTGATTGGGCTTAATACACAATTCCATCCCAATGGCCCAAATGTGGGTCCCAATAAGTCCAAGCCCATAAATCTAATGTTGGGGTTTTCTAAACCCTAATTAAGGTTTCTAATCCCATCTTAGCCCAATAGGCCCAATAGCCGGGTCTTTTGATCAATTAGGGTTCATTAGGCCCATTAGTTACATGTTTGGACTTTTAGGTTAATTAGGGGTTTATTGGGCCCATTAGGGTTATATTAGGCCCACTAGGGTTTTAGTCCCATTGTCCAAACATCCAAACGAGTCACAATCCAAACAAGGCACACCGGCACCCGACACGGCGGCTGGAGGCGACAGGAGGCAGCAATCACCACCTCACGGTGGTGGTTAGGGTTTCTTTTCACTATTCTTCATTCTAGTTACGTTTTACAATGCTAAACTCCAAATAATCACGCACACACACACGTACACTAACACAAACACATATACACAGCAACCCTAGTGGTGGCCGGCGGTGGCACGTGGCGACAGCCAACACCTCACGGTGGTGGTGGTGGCAACCTTTTCTTGCTTTTCCAGCTATACAAAACACGCACTAACAGAAATACATACACACACCCGCTATATGGTCACAAAACGACCCCAACCACCCACATGTGGTGACCAACGACGGCAGTGGTGCGATAGCCGGCAACGACGATGCTTCTTCAGCCAAGAACAGCGTCGGCTAGGATTTGTCAGCTTCTCCCTCGATTGGTGGTTGTCGAGGCCAACAAAATAAATACCCTAAATATTACACACTAAAATAGTGTATAGTGGTAAAGGGATCGTATCCACGATGATTGGTTCAATTTAAATCTCTATGTAAATCACTTGTTCAAGTACTTGTAAAACAAAAATAAAAGTAAAATAGGGGGTTTAGTTCTTTTTGATTGTTTGACAAAATAAATACCCTAAATATTACACACTAAAATAGTGTATAGTGGTAAAGGGATTGTATCCACGAAGATTGGTTCAATTTAAATCTCTATGTAAATCACTTGTTCAAGTACTCGTAAAACAAACATAAAAGTAAAATAGGGGGTTTAGTTCTTTTTGATTGGTTGACAAAGTTAAAACTAGCTAGAATGTAAATATGACAAGTAAACAAGTAAAAGATTTGATTAAATTCAATGAAGTGAAATTGATTGATTTTGGGTACACCACATAGATGACATGGTTAACTTATCATTAGACTTAATGGAATAACACTTGTGAATTGGTTTAACTTGGCTATAGGAATTCATAAGCACAAATTACCTCAAGTCTTCTTAGATGTTAAAATGGCTAGAGGAGCTCTTAACACATTTCCTTATTTAAAGTCACAAAATCAATGAAGCATAAAATCTTGTGAAAATCAATTAGCTTTAAGTTATAAGAGTTACCAAGTCCAAAAGATAATCAAATGCTTACATTATCATTATGGAGGAAACATTTCCATGGTCTAAATGAAATGAAAACAAACATATAAGCCATTTGTTGCTTACTAATTTGAGAGTCCATTACTTAACCAACAAATTAGTCAACAAAAACAAGCATTCATTCATCCAAGCTCATGATCAAAGATAAATAAACACAGCAAGATGTTTCACTAGAAAACATTTCCATAAACTTCAAGCACAAGATAATAATAAGTCTTAAAAGCAATTAATCATCCATGGGTTAAACCCTAATTAACCAAATGAAAGTTTAGCCAAGCATGGCCAAAGTAAAAGAAATGCAATATAGTTTAGCGGTACCAAACATTGTCTTAGTTGCAAGATGGAAAGAAATTACACTAATCTTCCAAAAATCTTCAAATCTTCCAAAGCCTTCTTGAGAGAGAATTGCGTGTGCTCTTCAAGTGATCCTCCTCAACAATATCTCCAATCTCCAACAAAAAGGAGCTGGTTTCCGGATTCAAAAAGGTGCCAAAAGCCACCCACCAAACTTCCACAAATAGAGTCAACAAGTCAAAACTCGGGATCAACTCAACACAATTCACGCGGACCGCGTATGGGTCCACGCGGACCGCGTGGGTCTCGCTGATTGTAGGACTTGGGACATTTAATACAATCTAGCCCAATCTTCTCATTCACACTTCAGCCCACATGCATAACTCTTTAGAGCTCATTTCTGCCATTCCAAAGCCTTTAATGATTGATCCAATGCTTCGTCAATCTTCCGTAGCTCGATTCTGCCTCGCCTCATTATCATTCTCGCTCAAAAATTAAGTCCAAATTGATTTATTGTTTATGCAAGCACCAAGCTCAATCGCACCACTTCAAATCCACAAGCAAACCACAAGCCTCCATAAGTCCCACACTCCTTCCACGCCTCCAATGACAAACAGTCTTTGATAAATCCTGCTAATAAGCTCAAAAGACTGGAAAACACCTGGTAAAGGAGAAAAATAACAAAAAGAGAAATTATGCATGAAGATTAACTAAAATGAGATGGTTTTAACTAAAAAAAAACTATGGAAAGAAGTAATAAAATGAAGCTATCATCGATCTTGATGGTCTTCCCGAC
Source organism: Lactuca sativa (assembly GCF_002870075.4). Lineage (NCBI taxonomy): Eukaryota > Viridiplantae > Streptophyta > Magnoliopsida > Asterales > Asteraceae > Lactuca > Lactuca sativa. The sequence goes on from NC_056624.2 coordinate 191,263,835, forward strand.
AACCTCACTTATCCTGTCGACGGTGCAAGGCATTTTCATCTTTGTTGGCGGCGGAGGCTCACAGTTGCGACTTCGGTGGTTTTCCAGCCCCACACGACGTCTGACGACACGAGCTAGAAGGAGAAATATGGTGGCGTAGCAGCAATGAACATGGAAGAGGGAGACTTCGCGATGACAACAACCACACTCCTGCTCCTCTGAAGGCGGCAGTAGCAATGTAACAATGGCGGTTGGCGTCTCCCGACGGTGTTCAATGTTTCTGGTGACGAGGACTACCCTGGTCGTGCTAGGCTGTCGGAAAGAAAATGAACAAGGTGAGTGGTGGCGTCGTCGGAGACGAAGGCGGAGGCATAAGGGTGGGGAGATGGCGGGTGATATGGCTCGCTTAGGGTTAGGGTTTCATGTGCTTTTAAATACCCAACACATTCCAAACTTATTGCCATAATGTTACAAATGGCCCCTCTCTTCAAGATCTTTTTCATTTTACATCCAAAAATTACCTTTTTAACCCCTGGTTCCATAAACCTTTACAATATAAATCTAGAATTTACATTTTACCCCTTGCTTCCATAATTCCTTTCATATTGATTCCTAATTATAACCAAGTAGCCTCTGTCTTCAATATTACTTCCATATTAAGTCCGAAATTTACTCTTTAGCCCTCAACATTCTAAATTTTTCTTAATTTAAGTCCAATGATCAAACTTTAGCCATGTTAACACTTTTAACCCCTAATCTTTAAAATTGTGACATCTAGCTCCTTGAAACCAACACCTTGCAACATAATCATTGATTTTAGGGCTACTAAACATTCATTAATTAATTTATTTATTTATTAAATAAACGGGGTGTAACAACTCTCCCCCACTTAAATTAGATTCCGTCCTCGAAAACTTTCCTTACCATTCCTCACACACCCAACCATTCTAGTAACATGGTCACTATCCTGGGCACACCCTAGCCTTCCTAGGATAGTCGCGAACAATCTCCGTAAGGCCCTAAAATCCGAAGGTGAACAAATACCTCGCAACACGATCACATCTACTCCATCTGAAATCTGTTGTCTTAAGATGGTCTGCTTCCCTGACAGACCACTCGTACTAAATCATTGTCTAGTCCGTTTATCCCTTATCTAATTACTCAACTTCTAATAGCTTGAGGTTCCCACTATAAAACAGGATAACATACCTAATTATCCTTGATCTCATAACTGTAGTAATGCTCCTACAGTTAGACCTGGCAATGGGGCGGGTTTGGAGCGAATCGACCTTGATCCAAACCCTGTTAACAAATTTCAAAATCCGATTCGAACCCGCTCCGTAACCCGCAGGGTTTTGAATAATTAAACCCATACCCTTATCCACCGAATCAGCAGATATCCAAACCCACCTCGTAACCCGTAGGTTTTTTGAATAATCAAACATATTTTACTTAAATCATAAAAGCACATTTATTAAATAAAACTAAGTTTTGATTTAGAAAACAAATTATGTACTCGAGGACTTTCTATTGGAATTAAAATCATTATTAAGTTACTTCTTATTGGTTTTTGATCGTCAATTGCATTGATAGAGAATTATAAATACAAACTTTCTTTTGGTTGATAAATGACCTTATTGATTTATAAATGAAACTGGTGATTACATGATGAAATATAAATGAAATGAAATCATCACTTTTGGGAGAAGACTGAAAGTCTAGAAGTTGAGTCTTCGAGTCCTATGTAAAAACAACTGAGTCTTTGGCCTTTTATCTTTGAACTTCTGATTAGAATTTAATGTAAACTTTAGGCAATATAAAATATAAATTTATATTTCTAAAATTTATATGGGGCGGGTTATAAACGAAGCGAATCGGTAATGATCCATACCCGACCCTTTGAATAAAAGGGTTAGTGGGTACGGGTCATTAACGGGTAAACAGATCAAAAACTATGCTCCAAACCCATATAATTGTTAAGGGTTTGGATCGGATCAGCGTGAAAACCCGCTCCATTGCCGGACCTACCTACAGTCTTATCACTGGCCCAACCTGTAACATCCTGTTTATTGAATAACTAAATAAATAAATGGATAATTTTTTATACGAATAAAAATCCTAAAAATCATTAATAATATAGCAAAGTGTTGGTTCCGAGGAGTTAACCGTAATAATTTTAGAAGTCAGGGGTTAAAGGTGTAAGTTCCAGAGTGGTTTGTGAATATTTATGATGGCGAGGGCTGATTGGTAAATTATTGGGACTAAATTTGAATAGATTTTGGGAACCAAGGACTAAATGGTAAATTTTGGATTCAAATTGTAAAGAATTATGAGGATAGGGTCTATTAGGTAAGTTTTGGACTTAGGTTGGAGGAAATCTGGGGAGCAGGGACTGAACTGGTAAAAAACGTGAATAATTAAAGGAAGCGTGGGTTATACGCGGTACTCCTCCCCCGTCATCTAACCCGTCCATTTTCCCCCGTCGCATGATGATGAAAATAAACCCTAAAGCTAGATCGTGACCTCCAGCCACAACCTCTTCAACTGCCGCATGGTAGCGATCGACCACCATCACCGATGCCGGTTACGCCACGAGCAGCCGAGTACCTGCTGCAACACCGCTGTCGACGAAGCCGAAAGCCTGGATCCAAACTCACGCTGTCGTCATCGGTGACTGCAAGGATTGAAGAGTTCGTGGTCGCGAACCACTGAGGAATTGCTGGTAATCTCAGCTGTCACTTCTCGCTTATCTCTTTCGTTTATTACGGTGGTGTGACACCGTGTGTGTAACGATTGTGAATTCTGGTGACCCTTGGACCACCATTTTTATTTATTCCGACGACCACAACCTCCTATCCATAGGTTGGGAGCTTGGTTCTCGTGTTATTTGTGTGATTGGGTTGCTGTTATGAGCTGTGTGCATGATAATGAGTGTGTTTTGGCAAAAGACCCACCACCACCACCTCATAGTGGTGGCTGCCACCGTTTCTGTCGCCATTTACCGCCAACAACCACCGTGGGAGGTGGCTGTGTGTGTGTGTGTGTGTGCTTATAATTTGAGGGGTGTATATGTGATTTTTAGGTAGGAACCACCATCACCACCATTAGAGATGGTGGCTGCCGCCGCCTGCCACCTTGAGCCGCCGACAACCACCACTGCCCGAGGTGGCAGTGCGTGGTGTTGACCTAGTGGAACCCTAATTAGCCCAATTACTTAATATTGGATCGGGTTGGCTCGTGCTTGGGCTTGAAACCCTAATTAGGGTTTAGAAAACCCTAATTTTGGGTTTGTTGATTTAGGCCTATTGGGACCCGTGTTTGGACCAGTGGACTGAAGACCAAACACATGACAATTTTATTATATGATATATTAATGGAATAATGGACTTAATGGGTTAAGTGAGAAATACTTAACCCTAATCGTCATTTTATGTGGAAACCCTAATTTTTACTTGGGCCTTGTGTTGTGCCTTCCTATTGGGCTTTGGTGTGTGGGCCACTGATGGGCCATCTAAGAGCAGTCATGAGGACTAGAATATTTAGATGGGCTGTAGGGTAAGGCCCATATGATGATTTGGGCCCAATTTGAAATATTGGGCCATAGTCGAGCCATTAGAGGACTTTTTGTGGACCCATTTGGTATTGGGCCTTGGTGGGCCCATTGGGATGGGATTATTATGGACCGGATTGGTTGACCATATTTAGACCTAATAATGTGAATGTTGGTCTTAGATCCTAATGGGGTTATTTATAGGTTTGGCTTAGTGATAGAAGCCAGAGTGTAGCAGCAGCATGTATAGGATCTGTTCGCCATTCGAGGTGAGTCTTCTCACTATACTTATCTGTATTGTAATTTGTGTGTGACCGGAGGGTCTTATTCTTGTTGATGAACAGAGGGTCTTATTTGCACTATTGACCGGAGGGTCTTAGTATATTATTGACCAGAGGGTCTTAGTACATATAGACCGGAGGGTCTTAGTACACTATCGACTAGAGGATCTTATTTGTTTATTATGTGTTATGTGTTATCGTGCATACTGTCTTTGTGACTTATGTTGTTATGGTAATATGTCTATATATTGATCTTATGTGTTTATTTGAGTACTGTGATGTCCTGTATTATGTCCATGTGAATTATGTTGTGTATTTATTATGAGCTTATAGAGTTAGGACCGGAGGGTCCACAGAGTTAAGACCAGAGGGTCCACAGAGTTAGGACCGGAGGGTCCAGAGAGTTAGGACCGGAGGGTCCATTAGAGTTGTGGGACTAGAGGGTCCCACTGAGACACATTGACTGGAGGGTCTTACAGAGTTATAGCCTCGAGTGGCTAATGTGTATTTGTGGTATTTTGGGGAACTCACTAAGCTTTTTGCTTACCGTGTTATGTGTTATGTGTTTCAGGTACTTCTCAGGATCACGGGAAGGCGCCGGCTTGATTGTACACACGAGATAAAGAGTCATCTTTTTAGGATCCTGGATTATTAATCAAATAATTATGGAACTGTGTTTTGTTAAATTGATAATTGGGATTTTTCTGAACTGCATTATGAGAATTTTTGTAATTTAAAAATGAAAATTTTGTTCGAAAATTTACGGTGTTTCACAACCAGATCTAATCCATTTGGGTAAATCCGAAATCCAATCCGTGGATTTCCATATCCTCACTGTTGCATCCAAACTGGTGGGTACTACTGCTCCTTCCGCGTGCTAACAACGCACTCATGCTATCTACCAACCTAGCAAATGCTACGGCTACACCCGCAGACTTACAACACTCTATCACTATATGGCTACTAGTGAATGCGACGACTACACCCGCAAACTTACATCACTCTGACACTATCTGGGTGCTAGTAAATGCTACGGCTACACCTGCAGACTTACAACACTCTAACACTATCTGACTGCTAGTGAATGCTACGGCTACACCTGCAGACTCATAACACTCTAACGCTATCTGGCTGCTAGTGAATGCTACGGATACACCCGCAGACTTACAACACTCTAAGGTGTTGTTTGTTTTTTCTGAGGTAAAATGTCTGCAGTCTGCGGACCACATCTGTAGACCTCTGCAACAGAAGAGGTGGATCAAACGTCTGTAGTCTGGAAAAAAGAAGACTGTTTGTTTTTTTAACACCTGCAGGCAGCTAAAATAAACTAAAATCTAAATTAACAGATTTTTTTAACTACAAAGTAATTTTTTAATATATTTATGACTTTGTTATAAATTATTAACAAATCTAAATCAACTTTTAGTATTATTGTATAAAAAGTGGAAATAAAAATGGTACAAATTAACGTATATATTTGAAAAAGACCAATAATTTTTGTCGTAAAGTTATGCCTAAACATTGTAATTAGAAATCAAAGAATTTGATATATAAATGATGGAAATAAACTTCGATTTTTTCAATTAAATCAATTAAAAATGTGCCATAAATATTTTTTTTCTAAGAATTTGACGATGCTTTATTAAATAACGTTTTATAAAATGTGACACAAAAAAGATAAGAATATATATATTTTTTCATATTTATATAAACAACTTCAACAACCATTATTGTAATAAACTTTTATTTATAAATTTGTCAAAAATATCACGTTTGTGTCATCGAATTTTTTTTTTTATTTTAAGTATTGTAACTTTTTTTATTCAAATTGTTTATCGCTAATAAAGTTGGAATAAATATAAATTCAAAAAAAACTAAAAGAAAAGTAAAGTATATGTGTTTTTTTAGGCTAGAAGATGTCTGAAGATGTTAGAAGACTCTGGTCCACATCTGCGCCAAGAAGAGGGCGCACAAACATGTTTAGGTCTGCAGTCTTCAAAAAAACAAAAGTCTACGAAGGCTAATGTCTATGTGTGGTCTGCGTCGCGCAGACAGAAGAGGATAGGAAGATCTACGAACAAAAAACAAACACCACCTAACACTATCTGGCTGCTAGTGAATGCTATGACTACACTTATAGACTTCCAACACACTAACACTATATGGATGCTAGTGAATGCTACAACTACACCCATAGACTTACAACACTCTAACAATATCTGGCTGCTAGTAAATACTACAGCTACCCCCGTAGTCTTACAACACTTTCCATACTGGGTCGAACACGCACTCGACCTAACACACCATTGAACTTGAATCCTAATTGGAGTTCTACCATGCTGTCAAATGAAGGCCTTAATTTTCACTCTGGCTGACGAAACCTTATTCCCACTTCCAACCTTGCAGCACCACTGAACTCTAACTAAACACAGCCCATGCAAACAATTCTCTTGATCATCCAATAACCAACCACTTATGCATCTAACACTTGCAACTGACATTAGCATCTTCATGCTACCGGTCCTTTCCTAGCACAGTAGTGCCTTGAAATCCAAAGTTCATCCATAGACAATTGTCGCCCACACCTGAACCATGATAGAACGACTGAATGCTTACTTCACTAGAGAACTATCGCTCTAACCCTGACCAAGTATCCTCTACATGTTACTCCTGCACCGATCCCGACAAAGATCCGAAATGATAGCGGTACATGTGGAACCCACTCCGCAAGATGTGTCCCTTTGTGGGCTCATCAAGGAACTTTCGGCATGCAGGATGGCATATATTATCCTTGAAAACCCAACCACAAGCATAAAACTGACCCAAGATCTGACCTATCCAAACTCACCCACAATTCCAAAGCGATACATATTACCATCATCCATCAATTAGCAGTAGAAGATGACATACCCGCAACATCTGGAGGAATACTAATCACCTTCTCTAGAGATACTTAGACCGTCCTGAGAACACAATACAAAACTCTTTTCGGACCCGATGATAGGAACTAACAGTAGGTTCCTCCTTCCTGAAGGATTCTAAGAATCCATAGACCTTGGGTTTTAGATGAACCCCTAACTGTCCCACGACGAATTTGGCCTGAAAGGCCTCGAGACAACGGTCAAAAGCTCCCAAATCCCTTCCTTGGCTGAACGAAAGACCACCAAGGTAATGGGTATTGAGCACTACATCATTCCTATGGTGTACATGCAAACCCTAAAGTTTTGGATCTAGTTTGTCTAATGAACATGCAATAATCATCCAAAGCCATAAATCCTAGATCTAGCATACAATAACCAATATTATCATAATATAGGGTTTAGATCTTGCCTTTGATTGTTATGTATCAATACCAATCTATTCCTTCTTGTAATTGGCTTCTGAAAGCTTAGTGTCATAAGTGTCACACCTCTAATGGCTCAAAAACACCAAGAGCAAGAGGATGACTCAGGAGAGGAGAAAGAGGCACCAAAAATGTCCAAGAAACTCCAAGGAATGCTTAGCTACGTTTTTGGATGCCCTAAGGGTCTTTATATAGTGAGACTATTAGGGTTTTGAACTAGGAAACCCTAATCTGATTGCTTAGTCCCTAAGCAGCCCATGGACTCCCTCCTTAGAGGACGAATTCTCATGGGTTTCCCAATAGATTTCGTCCACTCCAACCTCTATGGAGTCCATTACCCCAATATCCAACTATCACACAATTGACAGTTCTAGCCCCCTTTATTTAATTAATGTCTTTTAGCCACAAAATTAATTCTTGACTAATATTAATTAAACAATATGATTTCTCTTTTATTATATTATTCATATAATATATAAATAAATCATAATTAATCTCTTTCCCCACAAATCATCCTATCAAGTTGCTTTGGTGAAGGCAACCCATAAGAACCATGCTCACAATCGGGTCAAGTACATACCAAAACAGTTATAGACTTAGACATTAATCCAACAGACTCCCACTTAGATAAGTCTAACAACTATTCTGCGTATGAATTCAAACCTGATTAGCAATCATAGCTTTAAAAAGTTGTTGTCAACTCTGATCTTATCAGAAGCGTGTCCTTTAGATAAGGGATCATATATTCCTCCATTCTAGATATAATATAAATTGAGACATGGATTTAAATCATACTCACTGTTCATGTGTTGTTTCCCGATTTTCGATTTATGACGACTGACAACATACTACAATTGAACACATCGACGTAGTCCTGACTTGGCCAAGCGCTTAGGTGTCATCACTAAATCATCGAGGGGCCCACATATATTGCTTTTATCCCATTTTGGATAAAAGGAATGGATAAAATTTGACTCAATGCTTGCTTGTACTCACTCACCGAATCACACACAACAATACGTTTTATAACACCAAGTTACTGGTGCGTTTACATATTATCAATGTGTAACCGACTCGCAAGATATGACTCACACATCTCGGTTTCAAGAATATAAGATATTATCGTCTCACAAATCACTTGTGATAAAATCAATGAAGCGATCCAAGTGAGCGTGGGTTTAATCCAATGCTCAAATCATATACATAATCACTCATGAACGTTGCAACAAACATTTGCTATGTATAATACATGTTAGGCAATCTACAAACCAATTCATGACAATCTTCTTTCATACCTACTCCCAAATTATGAGCTACCGTGGAACGTTCAAATAATCTTATTATTCAGGATGTCAAAACACGCAAAGTGAAACACAAGAATAATCGAACCCAATATGGCCCTAAACTTATGAGTATAAATAAAACTCCTTGTATTTAATCACCATATTGATTACACATTATTCATTGTATAATGTTTCGGGTAATCAACTTATTACTTGAATTATAACAACAATTGTCCCATGCTTTTAGCATGCACACTATGTTTACCTATGGTCCTTACTTTGTGAAATTGTATAATTGATTAACATTTTCAATCACGCTCATCTCACAATTCCCAATCCTTACCACAAGTGTGAGAATACCAAATTCTTGCCACTTATTAGATTTTAACATTTTATGCAACGATTCTTTCGTAATGTCATAGCGCTAAAGTTACAAAGACTTTGCCAATGAATGTACAAAGTCATCTATTGGAGATTGTTGCAAGACAATTCCATAGACATGAAGTCTCACATTCAAAGTACATTCCTTTAAACATCCTTCTTGCATAAAAGTTTCTAATCTACATAGAGATTCTTAAAGTCTAACTCCTAATATGGAAACAACTCTATATTTACCATATGACAACTCATTATTAATAGAATCATATCTAATAATAATAATGTTGGTATGGTCCTTCCATTACTATACTTCCAACTGCTCATAAGCGACCAATCCTTAGCGAACCTTAGATTATTGTCTTGACAGTTGATTAATCAACTTTAGTCATATCTGGTTCCAATCCCTTTTCCCTTTTAATGCCCTAGGCATTTGTAAAATTTTAGAACACACGAATATTATAGCATATGCAATCGATCCTATGCCCGAAGCATATGGGATATGATTCATAATGTCTTACATAAAGACGTGATACTTGACCAGTCTTTTGCTACAATATCTCTATTTGCCATGTTCTCACAATTCAAACTATGAAGAGGGATGCCGTAATCATAATCGAATTTGAGAACACAATCTTAATTTTATATGACTAAGTTAGATAAAAAAATCAATCCAAGCTTTTAGAACTGAAATGAACTTCTCTCCCTTAATTATAGCAAAACAACTTTTCAACCCTTACAACTTTGCGAATTGAACCTTTTGTTTTCTATAATTAATATTGCTATCTCACAGTACTTACCATAATTATCATGCTCCCACTCACATTATGATTATATCTTTTACAAGCATAACACTTATGCTCCCACTAGCTTTGACACATATTCAGAAATTAGTTGGACTTCTAGAAACCGATACTTATTGACTTTATTTACAAAAGTTCAGATTTCTGAAACCGAGACGCTTCGAATAGCCTTTATCTAAGCTTCTCGAACTCATACACCTATCCTTAGATAACCTATATGTGTGTTTAAACAATTTTAGAACTTATAATAATAAGTCTATAATGTTCAGACCCATTTGCCATTTCCCACAATTCAAACTATGAAGAGGGATGCCTAATCATAATCGAATTTGAGAAATGCAAATTACATAATGCTATCTTCAAAATCTCTCTTAGTGAAAGTGTTTCCTCACAATCATTTTCATGAAGGAGAGAAACCTTATGACACTCAGATTTTGTGGTGTATGTGTTCCTATCCATGTGAATTTTTCGTAACCATAATCATAAGAAAATAATTGTGACAAATCCAAACTCTTATGGATCGAACTTGTCCATTCTTAATTTCTTGCCATCAAGGGTCCTACCATTGCTTCCAAGTTATTGAGCAGCTCACCCCTACCTTTCAATGTACTTTCCATTGATTAAGGTGCCTTGACCCTATGCAACCTATTGAGAACTCATAAAACTCGCATGCATAGTTGACCAAACTGGAATGACACAGAAACAAGAATATATCAACACGATAGGTTAGAAACCTCCAGTCGTGTGCTAGTAATTAATAGCAGGTTTACTCTCGATTAGTTCTTGAAACTTTTCAAGATCTTAAGACTCCCACTGACCTCTTGACATATTAGATTCTCTTATCAAGAAAGATTTCTTGACAAAAAAAATATCCAAGAGTCAGTGTGTGTCTATATCAAGACAAAACCTACACGCAATTTGGTACTAGTTGGTCTTCGTCTTATTCAAGACATCACAACTTACCAAAATGTGCAAGTGTAAGAAAATTCCTACTTAAGATTATGCCACTCAAGTCACTATCTTGGAGTATGACTCTAAGACTTGATTTTGGAACGAATTACAATACATCTTATTGACTTAACCACTACAACAATTCTCGATTCCTCTTCTTAGCCAAACTAGTGCAATAAGGTGTCCTTAGATGATGAATTGTAATATGGTTCCTACGATTACCAAGACGATCATAAAACACGATACAAAAGTACTCTCCCTTCTTCTTAGATTGGAGAAACTTTTTATATTTCTGCCTTCATTGACTCTACTTATTCGTTCTTCCATTCATTGAAACTTTTCAATGATTCAGAATTACACTTAATGTTGTAAGTATAACCACATTTACTAGACTTTTAGTAAATCATGACGAATAATCTTATTGTTATTTTTGGTGGAATTGACCAGTGCACAACATTATGAACTCGATCTCCTAGTCCTTCACTTGACTCTTTGTCAAGGAATTAGCCTTAAAATTTCTAAGTACCAAGATTTCCATACATCACACGATTCAAATCATATGATTCCAAGCTTCTGTCCAAATGAAACTTGGGCGATGGGAATCTTTCCTTACATAGAAAATTATGACATTACCATAATAACATAGCTAAGAATCACATCCATTTAATATTGCTTATAATAGAAACACACAGATATCAATTTTCACAATTGCCATTGCAAGGAAATATAAATAAGACAAAATCAAAATTTATTTTATTGCGGAAAAATATATCATTACAATGCAAATGAAAACCATGCTAATACATATTCCTAAGCAATTTATCATAACTCTAAGCAGCAGCTCAAAAATCTGATCATCGAATCCATGCGATCGTAATCCATTTCTTCGTGATCAGACTCAACTCGCTCCTTCCTTTAAGCTTCATTTCTTTTCTTCGATCCTTCAAAACATCAAAATGTAATCTTATCACATCATGTATTAAGAATCTCCAAATAAAAACTTAATGAAGTTAAATAGTGGATTTTGCCTGAAGCAGAGTCATACATCTTGACTCTCCCATCTCTTAGATCTCTTAGGTAGTCAGGGCAGCTTCGTAACCAATGCCCCTTCTTTTGGCAATAGAAACATATGGACTCTTCTGGAATGGTACACGGGACTATCTCAAACTCATCCCTTCTCTTACATAGAGAAAACTTTTCTAGACTTCCAATGTTGCCATTGCCCATAGAAGGTTGGGATATTGATTTATCAAACCAATTTGCTCGACAAGTGCGCCAAATCATTTCTGATTCAGCAGCAATAAGAAAATAAGTCAAATCAATAAGGGTCATGTCGTAGTCCATCATATAGTACTCTCTAATGAACTTACCATATGATTCGGGAAGTGATTGAAGAACGAAGTCAACAACCAACTTCATTGAGACATCGACACCCAACATCCTTAACCTATCAATGTGTGACTTCATCTTTGAGACGTGTGCACACACAGACTTTCCATCTTTGTGTCTTATTGCCAATAGGGCTTGAGTGACCTTGAACTTTTCAAGTCTTCGATCACGTGGGTCAGGGAGAATTATTGGAGGAGGTGGAGGAAGTGAAGCATGATTGCCATTTCCACAATCCAATCGTGGAACATCATCTTCACGTGGAAAACTTTTTCCAATGGATTCAGGAAGACCATAGTTGTCAGACTTTGACATCTATAAAACGGGAGAAAATTCAAGTTAGTTGATTGAGTCCTTAATAAAACACCCAAATGAGATATGAAGGTTAGGAACCAACACAATATTCTACAAACTGGAAGAAGGATGTCATAATCCAATTTGAAGAATATTTGAAGGTAGGTAAATGACAATTTACCAATTTCCACCATGAAAAACGAAAAAGAAGGTTAAGTTTTAAATGTATTGGAAACTCCTAGATCTTTTGAGATTCATTAAACTTTTCAATAGCATGTTTAAATCTCGATATGCCCCTCAATTTGTGACTGGGATGCCGAGGATCACAAAACAGGGTGTGAATAACCATGCAAACATACATGGTGCCCCAAATGTTACAGTCACCTATTCGATGTGTTGGTTAACCACACACGCTCCACCAAACTATGACAAACATTTAGTCACCCTTCGCCACCTTTGCTTAGAACCCAATTAGTGTGCTGGTTAACCACACATGCTCCACTAACATCTTAGCAAGGGTACAAAGTGTAATTTCATGGAATTGCATCAATTCACTTTTGCCTAAAGTAACTAAGATTGGGATTTTTTTTTGTAAAACATTTAGTTACTTTAACATTCATTATACTTTTAATTAGGAGAGGGTTTGCCCTATCCAATCCGTTCGGCTAACGACCCTCCACCAATTAAGGAAGCGGTGAGTCAGAGAGGACAGCCATTAAACGACCATTTTATAGGTCATAACCTTATACCCCCTTTATAGATTGACTTTGTGAATGAGGTCTACTAACGGTAAGACTAACAGTTTAAGTTATACATATATAATATTAGACTTTTAATGTTATATATAGTATAAGAGTGTGTTTTACACTTTTAAAATACTAGGTGGTTTAATATTATAAATTACACTTTTAATTTACTTAAATATAAACCATATCATTATGGATTTATTAACTCTCTTTTAATTATACTTTTAATTAACTTAATAAAACCATAAGGGTGTAATTTGAACTTTTCAAAACTAGGGTTTTAGAATTTAAAATTTCAAAAATTAAACTTTTAATCAAAAAATCTTAATTCCAAAACTTGAGTGCAAGTTTTGAAACATTTCAAAACATTAGGGTTTAGAATTTAAATATTTCAAAATTAAACTTTTTAATTAAAAATTTAAATTCCAAAACTTGAGGGAAAGTTTTGAAACTTTTTAAAACTATCTAGAACAAATTATAAATAATTAAATTAATCAAATAATTGGTAATTATCTAAAGTTGACCTAATTCAACTTCTTACAAGATAATTCAAAACAAAATTACAAATAATTAATATTTATCTTATAAAACAAGTAATTATCTTAATTTTGACAATTATCTTCTATTTTGTTAAGGATAATCACAAAATATTGATAAAATTCGGATTATTATTGAAAAACATTTTTGGTAATTATCCCACAGCAAAACAGGTCAAAATCCCGAAATATTCTCTGCCTGACCCCGGGACTCGCCGAGTCAGCCTGACTCGCTGAGTCAGTCAGGCATAGGACCAAAAACTTCTATTTTCAGGAAATGAATGATCATACAAGCATCAAATACATCAAGCAAACAACCTAGGCTCTGATACCACTAATAGGTTTTGAGCACTACATCGTTCTTATGGTGTACATGCAAACCCTAAAGTTTTGGATCTAGTTTGTCTAATGAACATGCAATGATCATCCAAAGCCATAAACCTTAGATCTAGCATACAATAACCAATATTATCATAGTATAGGGTTTAGATCTTACCTTTGATTTTTATGTAGCAATAACAATCTATTCCTTCTTGTAATTGGCTTCTGAAAGCTTAGTGTCACAAGTGTCACACCTTTAATGGCTCACAAACACCAAGAACAAGAGGATGCCTTAGGAGAGGAGAAAGAGGCACCAAAAACGTCCAAGAAACTCCTAGGAATGCTTAGCCACTTTTTGGGGTGCCCTAGGGGTCTTTATATAGTGAGGCTATTAGGGTTTTGAACTAGGAAACCCTAATCTGACTGCTTAGGCCCTAAGTAGCTCATGGACTCCCTCCTTAGAGGCCTTGGACGAATTCTCATGGGCTTCCCCATAAATTTCATCCATTCCAACCTCTATGGAGTCCATTAGCCCAATATCCAACTACCACACAATTGACAGTTCTAGCCCCCTTTATTTAATTAATGTCTTTTAGCCACAAAATTAATTCTTATTAATTCTTGACTAATATTAATTAAACAATATGATTTCTCTTTTAGTATATTATTCATATAATATATTAATAAATCATAATTAATCTCTTTCTCCACAAATCATCCTATCAAGTTGCTTTGGTGAAGGCAACCCAAAAGGACCATGCTCACAATCGGGTCAAGTACATACCAAAATAGTTATGGACTTAGACACTAATCCAACACAAGGTCCATTCCCAAACTCCACAAGTAATCTCCAATGAGATGAACTTCCACAATCACGCATCGACTGGTTTAGGCTCTGCTCCTGAGCCGGAACCAGAATCTGAGTTTCATTCTTGGGTGCTTAACACCATATCGAGCTGACATTCCAAAGATTCGAATATACCCAAGAATCCTTATCACCTTTTGCTGAAATGACCAACCCTGCTACCTTGTAGCAGCCTAAACCCTTGGAGCGACAAACTCCCTTGTGCACTTTCCCGTATATAATTATCTTATAATTACAATTCAAGTCCCCTAAGTTTAATTAATCTCTTTTGACCACAAAATTAATTCTCAATTAATTCTTGACCAATATTAATTAAAAAATATGATTTCTCCTTTAATATACTATTCTCATAATATATTAATAAATCATAATTAATCCTATTTCTCCATAATTCATCCTACAAGTTGTTATGGTGAAGGCAACCTAAAAGGATCATGCTCATAATCGGGTCAAGTACATACCAAAATACTTATGGACTTAGACACTAATCCAACACTTCTTTATATTATAAATGTTGTGTACACTACTACGATGTATAAACAACAATATACGTTATCTTTTGTCCCACTTTCCCACGTTGGTTATTGGTTGGAGTTGGATTGGAAGATTGAAGTAGGTAACTTGAAACTTTCTATTCATTGAGACCAAAGACATGCAAATCGATTTCATAATGGGATGGACATTCGTCATCCCGACGAACCTCACAAATGTAGACTATGTAACCAATCTCTTCATAATAGAAGAATCGTCCAATTTTAAAGTCAAGATTCAATGTGGTATGAATTTTGTAACATTTTAAATTAATGTTGTAAGTTATTGTTTAACTTGTATTGTAAATTTACGCTTAATTTGTATTGTAATATAGTTTTTAATAGTTATTGTAATTTCTTTATGTTGCAATATATTCAATATTTGTATCTATTTGAAGGTGTTTGTAAGATCTATTTAAGGGTATAATTCGTACAAAAAATATATAAGATGTAATCATATATTATGAAATAAATTAATTTATGTATAATATTTAATAATGGTAAAATAATAAATTGTTCAATTATGAAAGATATAAATAAAATGAGATAAAAGTTGGTTAAATTAATAACATGTAAGGGTTATAAATGAAAATATATAATTTGTTTTGGAGTAGAAAATATTAGAAATGGTGGGCAACTTATTTTAACAAGATATATATTTAAAAACTAATATATTTCTATAATATTTTTTTGAAACAAAAACCTAGTTAAAAAAAAAAAAAAAAAAAAAAAAAAAAAAAAAAAAAAAAAAAAAAAAAAAAACTTGTTTCCATTATAATTTTTTTTAAATAGTCAATTAATTAAAAGGTTCTTCGGTTTCTGTCCACAGCCATATGTTATATCGACAAAACCATATTAATTCTCTATATTATCTTATTGTTTGCATAATAGAATATATAATTATTTTAGTAAATAACTCTATAAAATAAGAACCCTGTCATGAAGGTCTATTCGGTTGATGCAAAATCTTACACCAAAGATTTATGGTTTAAAAATTAGCATATCCAAAATATTGGTGATCTTCTATGAATGAACTATCACATGAAATCTTAGACCCGTTTAGGAGGCCGTTTAGATGGTTTTTTTTTTTTTTAAGTAAAATGAGAAGCTATATGTTTTTTTTCTTTAATAACGAATCGTTGATAATTAAAACTCTGAAAATTCTTACAATCGTTGAATTGGACAACAATTGAACATTTAAACGTGGGAGAAAAGAGACGATTAAGTGGCCCAAAATTGTACAAAGAGGAGTCTCTCTCTCTCTCTCTCTCTCTCTCTCTCTCTCTCCGCAAGATAATGAAGCTTAATCTAACCTAAAATCCATGGCAAAACCTGGCGATCGGATGGATGATGATGAAGAAGCATCAAAGTCAAACAACCAGCTGGTAACACCAGTAAAAGAAGAAGATTACGATTGTCAAACTCCGAGCTCTAAAGATCACAAGATCCAGTCTCCGCGGTTCCACTTGCCACCACCACCGCCATGTAAGAGAAGAAGGAGGTCGACGGAAGATGGTGAAAAATCATCGGAGGAGTTCTTCGAAAAAACAAGGCGAGAAGAGGTTGATGCGTTTTTCCGACTGTTCACCATTAGGGTTTCTTCATCTTCGTCCAGGAAAAGGCGAAGTCATAGTATATGATCGTATGTGTTTTGTTAATAAGTTTTTGTTATATTTTTACACGTTGATTTATATATGATCTTGGAAGCAGATCAAATTCATTAATTTGTAAAAAAAAAAAGTAGCGTTTTTTCCATCGATCATATATTCCTGTAATATTGATATGTTCGTTAAGTTCATTTATACATAATTGATTAATGAAGTTTCTTCAAGATATAGTAACCGTTACAAACGATAAAGTAACCGTTTCTTCATTTTGACGAATAACTAATAAGCCAATGGAATTAAGTATATATGATGATGATAAATAATCGAAATTATCACTTATCCTTTTTATTTTCAAGACTGTGTAATATCTATGGCTGTGTTGGTATATATATCGAAGAAATGAGTTTTAGATATCCGTTTGTTGACTATAAGGCCAGGGGCAATAAAAGAGTTCATGTACACATGAAACTTCGTTTTTTCTTTCAAGACTCCGGAGGGAAAGATCGATAAGTTTCAACTTTCAACCATCATTTAGGAAATGAACCAAAAGTCGCACAGTAAAATGTTTTACTTTTACCTAACAAACAAGTTTATGTTGTTTTCCTAAAGGCGTCACAGTTATAATACCAAACAAAAGTTATATAATGCTTTAATAATATCACATTTTATATATATATATATATATATATATATATATATATATATATATATATATATATATATATATATATATATATATATATATATATATATATATATATATATATATATATATATATATATATATATATATATATATATATATATTGTGTTTAGCATATTATTTTGGATTCAAAGTTAAATGATTGATGCTTTAATTGAATTTCTTTTAGTGTGTAGTGTGTACCAACATCTTTAACCTTTTTAGAGAATGGACTTATTTGAGGACGGTTGTAATTAACCAAAGCGTTTTTTAGGGTGCTCCTTGTTAGTTTATTGTGATATGGTATTAATGCTGACTTTTGAGTGTTTGGTTTTATAAAATAAATATGTTTCTTGAATTAAATAAACAGTTTACTACAAAATATATGTTTATGTTAGATAAGCGAATCCCAAACACCCTTGGATTCCTTTAACATCTTACGCTAAGTACGTACCACAACAGTCTCTTTGTTCAACAACTTGATAGCAATATGTTACAAAGAAAAAGGTTCTATTGAATTATTTATGTAGCTATAGATGGTATAACATTTTTAATTAGAATTTCATGTTTCATCCAATCCAATAAATTATTAGTTAAATACATAAATAGCTGGACAGTAAAAAGGAAAAAAAAAAAAAGATATGGTATCTTAAAAAAAAGAATCACAAAGAACTTAAAAGAAATCAACAGTTACTCTTTTCTTTATTAAATGGACTATATATTGGATGCTAATTGTCTATTGTCGTGCTCACCATGTTGGATGGTATGGTTTCAACAGGACTACTGTGAGTGAGCTGCCTGTACAGACAAACTGATTCGGGCCGGCTGGGTCCAACCATCCCAAAACACGGCTTAGTATGCAACGTCCTAATAATCCCCAGCTCACTTTATATATATATATATATATATATATATATATATATATATATATATATATATATATATATATATATATATATATATATATATATATATATATATATATATATATATATATATATATATATATATGGTTGAGATCCGTTGATAACTCATAGTTTCCCGAGAACCCGAGAACTAAAGATGGAACGTTGGATCAAGATTAACTCATTAAGGATATGATCGTCATCATACCAATCCCATGTAATTTTTTGTATTATTAGAAATATTAATAAAAAGATCTCAAATTAACATTATAAAGCAAATTTATGAACTTTTTTTTATAAAAAAATAATTTTTCTTTTTTTTAAATTGCAGACTTTTTTTTTTTACTTTTTTAGAAAGCATAAAATTTAAAAAAAAAAAGTTTAAAAAATATATTTTTTTAAAAAAACTGCATTTAAAAAAAAACAGGAAACTTTTTAAACATAGTAAATTAAAAAAAAAGCTAGAATATATTTTTTTTTTTTTAAAAAAAACTATAGCTTATTTAACCAAAAAAATCAATGTTTTAGGAGCATATCTACATATTTTTTCAAGTGCATGTATACGTATTTTTTATACTATAATACTTGTAAATAAATCATAAAAAATTAATTTTTACTTGCTAATCTATAAACACAATAGTACAAATATTTTATTCCATACAAAATAAAATATAAAAAATAAAAAATGCTACAAAATTTCAAAGCGTTTTCATGTATTGGTGTTAAGATTTCTATATTTTCTTCAATTTATCACTTTTCACCTCTTCAATTTTTTCCCAATATTCTTTCAAATCTACAAGAAAATTAAAAAAAAAATTGATTAATGCAAAAACATTCACAAAAAACATATGTATAAATCATGTAAGATTCATATATGATTATTTCATGTAAGATTCACATGTGATTATATCTTTTAAGATTCACTTGTGATTTACATTTGAATCACTTGTAATTCATATGTGATTCACTTGTGATTTACATGTTATTTATATGTGAATCATGTAATTCATATGTGATTCACTAGTGATTTACATGTGAATCACATGTGATTTACTTGTGAATCATGTAATCCATATGTGATTCACTTGTGATTTACATGTGATTTATTTGTAAATCTCATTTGATTTACATGTGAATCATGTAATTCATATGTGATCCACTTGTGATTTACATATGAATCACATGATATTTACATGTAAATCACATGTTATTTACATGTGAATCACTATAATAAACAACTTTTATATACAAAAATAAAATTACTTATATAATCTTTAAAAATATTTTAATGTTTTTAAATAATTTCAAACTTCAATTAGATTCTTCTTTTTATTTTCCAAAAATAACAAAAATATTAGTTACACTAATTGAAATACATAAATGTAGTCATGTATCTTTATTTGATTAAAAGTTTAGTTTCAAAAATAACTTTTTTATGTTTTCTAATTACCTTCTTCATTCCATTCCTTTGTGATTCCATTTCATCATAGATACTAAACACCAATAAGTAAATTTTATTAAAAAAAAAAGATACCTTTGACGATCAATAATCCCTAGCACGTTCCCTTGAGCGTGATCTGGGTCATTCTCATTCTACTGTATGTAAAGACTAAATCATAATATCATTCTATATAGATTAGAGATAACACTTAAATTGAAAACTGAATGGAAAGAAAAACTTACGAAAGATGAGAGATGTCTAAAGGGTGAATTGAGCACATCCTGAGTTATTCATTGTTGCATGTGTAATCACATTGTTGCATGTGTAATCATAGAAAGGAGAAAGTGCAAAGTAATCAAAGACAAGATTGTAGTCAAGTGGGTATGTGTTTAACCATAATTTATCCCTGAAGCATATTCCGGTTATATTTGTCTCTAGTGGAAGCGGAGCTGCTGGAGCATTTCCATCTCCAGGTCCTAAGTTTGGTGGCAACATGGGTGTAGCCGTCATTTCAACTCCAATCTTTATTAATGGACTTACACTCTACTCTACTGCAAGAAGAACATAAAGAATATCAACACATATATGATAATTGTTAACTTGAAAACCATTACACCCTAGAGCAAGAGCTCTAGACATATATGTTCAGTAAGATCATTTCAAGGAGGTAAACAAACATGTGAGAGAAGATATGACTATTAATCCTACCCCGATCAAACAGAACTACATATGGACAAAACATCAAACACCTTCTGGGCATTCCATAAAAAAACAATTTGAACTCGTCACCAACAGATCAATGTCAGCAAATCCTGAGGAAAACGATGATAACCACCATATCAGTTACTCCAATTGGACTCATCAGCAAGAATTTGAATTGTTTATGAAATCAATTGAGGTGGATATAAGTGATTAATTAGATAGCCTTCACATCTCACTCTCACCCTCACCCTCTTATGGTAACCAAAACATACTAAATTAAACAGATGTTGGAATAACCGAGATCAAAATATAAAAGCAACATGAAACATTAGAATCCAAGAGTACACCGATGATTGATCTCGACGATTACAAGGTCACAGGAGTTGATAAAAAATTTGATTTCAAATTCCAAGCATACAGGGACATCAGAGATAACTGTTTATGAGAAAACATCTCGCCGGAACAGAACAACTTTCACCTTCATTTCCTTTCGATCTTCAACACATCAAGTGAAATTTGATATTGAATCCATAAGGCGACAGACTCATGACCGATGTCAGGAACTGGAAGGGCAGAGGCGATGATAAATTAAGGATCTAGAGAATCAGGAGAGCAGATGAGATGGGTCCAAATATGGAATTGGTAAGGAAACATCGGGCTCATCAATTCTATCAGAATGTGGTCGTGATTAGAAGGCAGGGTAGAGGGAGAAAGGGAGAGATCGTTGAAGATCTACAGGTGTGACATTGGTTTTTAAGAGAGAGAAAGAGTTTGGATGTATTTCAATGCCGATAACACCCCTGGCTAAGAAAAACATGGATACCCCCGTCTCTTTTTTTTCACAGTTATGTATAAAGTTGCCATTAGAAATCATAACCTTCTATTTTTTTTGATCTTATGGTCTAAAATTGGTTCTCGGGTTCTCAGGAAACTATAGATTCTCAAATGATCCTTCCTACACACACACACACTGTAACACCCCAAATTCTAGTATGTTATTTAAATATTTTTTTTCAACTTTTTAAGAGGAACTCGACGAGTCAGTAGCCAGACTCGTCGAGTAGAGTTGGGATTTTGAGCACATTTAAGTTGGCTACTCGGCGAGTCCATATTCTGGACTCGGCGAGTCCGCCGGTCTGGATGAAACCCTAATTTCAAGGGTTTGCACCCTATTTAAACAACTTTTGGGACCCCAAGTCAGCCCCCATCACCCCCCAGAGCATCCTTCTCGAAACCCTAGAACTCTCTTAGCTTCTTATGTGTTTTGGTGTGATTCTTTGAAGATCTTGTGAGAAGAAGGAAGGTAGATCAAGAGGAGAAGAAGGAGATCCAATATTTTTGTAGCATTTCAGAGTATAGTGAGGTATAACTCGGCCCCTTTTCTGTTTCTATTCTTTAATTCCTTTTGGAAAGCCATTAAAGCTATTCTTGAACCATTTCTTGGCTTGGTAGTAGCATAGAGGACTCATTGAGATGAATAGCCTTCGGATCTAGCTAGGTTTGAGTTCCAGAAGCTTAGATCTAGTACCTTTATGGAGCCATTTTGCATGAAAGCTCTAGATCTACTCTTATAGTATGCTTTGAGCCTTAAAACCTTCATTTGATGTTATTTACACGTAAATTTGGAAACTTTACGTGTTAATCAAGCCCCAAGAACCCAGATCTATGAATGGAATGAACTGGTTTCAAGCAGAATCGAGTATATAGTGATTGCATGTATACGACTCGGCGAGTCGAGTCGCGAGTCCCCTGTTTTCCCATTTTCGAGTTATGCCGAGTGGAACCAGTGAGTGAGAGATGGACTTAGTGAGCAAGAGATTAGACTCATTCGTGGAAGAACTCGGCGAGTCAATGCCCTGACTTGGCGAGTCCAAGGCAATCTTCATGCCTCAAGAACAGACTCGACGAGTTGTTCATACAACTCGACGAGTCACAGTCAGAGTGTTCATATGTTGAAGGAGAACTCGACGAGTTGTTCATACAACTCGGCGAGTCGGATGCAGATTGACTGAGTGTTAGTTTCGAAGAGGAACTCGTCGAGTCTATGCCAAACTATAAGAGTAGTAACGGGCTAAAGCAAGAAAGTGAGAGTAAGGACTCGACGAGTTGGTGACCCAACTCGACGAGTCAGGTCAACTGAATGTTGACTTTGACTGATAGGTTGAATTTGACCAAGGGTAAGATAGTCTTTTTACCCTCAATATTATTATCAGTATTTGATTGAGGGTACTTATGGAAATTGTAGCCGGGATGACGCCGGAGCCGCAGCAGACAGATTTCGGAGCAGTTCTTTTAGCAGCTAGGCTACGAGGTGAGTTTCCTTCCAGTAGGAATGGGTCTAAGGCCACAATGTCGACCCGAGTAATTAGTAGTAGTTTCCGGAGTTCGGTCCGATGCAGTAGTTAGAATGTTTGATGCCTTCGTGGCTTAGACAGGTTTTGTGTGTTATGTGTTTCGGGTATGGCCCGACTCGGTATGCAGTCCATGTTGTTATGTTAGTTGATATGTGTATGCTATGTTCAGTAGTTCCGGACTTCGGTCCGATGCAGTCAGTTCCGGGCTTAGGCCTGATGCAGTTAGTTACGGACTTCGGTCCGATGCAGTTTCCAGGCTTTGGTCTGATGCAGTGGGCAGGGGCCCGGTAGTTGTTTATATGTTTGTTTGGTATGAGGTAGTTTGGGGGAGCTCACTAAGCTTTGTGCTTATAGTTTCAGTTTTGGTTTCAGGTACTTCCACAAGTAAAGGGAAGAGCTCGGGATGATGGCATCGCACACACCACAACTTCAGCTTTATTCCTAGGAGTTTTGTTTAGATATTTAGACATGATTTGATATAGTTTTTGATATGAAGTTTTATTATGTCTTTTGAGATACCCGGAGTATGGTTTTTATTATATGACATTTAGTGTTATGACGTTATTATATGTAAAAACAAAAATTTTTGGGTCGTGTTTTTGGGATGTTTCAAGTTGGTATCAGAGCCTTGGTTTGAGGGATTCAGGCACACTCTCGGGTGTGGCTGGACTCAAACTAAGGAAATGGTAGAAAGATTTTCAAAAAGATTTTGAAAAAAAAACGTAAAAAGGGAAAGAGTTTTGAGAAAAGGAAAAAAAGGTGTGGTGCATTCGATCAGCCAAACTCAAGTAAGTACTCCCAAATTACCCATACAAGTTTATGCTATGATTATCAGTTTCAGTTTCAGTAGAACAACATGCTAGATTAGGACTGAGGATCTAGGAGAATGCCTTATGTGACTACTATATGTGTTTCAGCTTTATGAGAATTTCATGGTAGTTTTGAGTAGACATCAATAGGATAGCCTGTTTAGGTTATGCCTGATAGTATGAGCTTAGCATTTTATGCTAGTACAATTCCTTGTAATAAGGATAGAATTGCTTGAGTAGTTTCCTGTGTCTGAATGCTGCTTGCTATGTGCTTTATGGGTCTCTGAGTGATGTGAGTTAGCCATTAGGTGACTACGTCACATCACATGTGAACAGGGTTGAATAATCTCAGAGTGCAAGATCTGGCCCTATTACGCAGCTCTTGTATGAGTTCAACCGTTGTGGGGACGGGCCTTTTCTCGAAGGATTATCTGAGCCTCGCCACATATGATGGTATTCAGGTGATGGCTAATTGGCATTACAAGGGGGCCTTTCAGCAGCTGAGGACTGGTTTGGGTAGAGTTAGAGATTTCCCTAGGGTAAGCCTAGGATAGGAGTAGCAGAGATTAGTAGCAGTAGTAGTGACTTGGTGGAGTCAAAGCGGTACTTGAGGAAAGTACGGATAGATGTGGAAGGTAGTATGGGCCCATACTACTGAAAGCAGAGGATCCGTACTCGAATCAAGGAAATCTGAGATGAGACCAGGAAACTTGTGGTAGTAGTGATCCCTAGAGATATACCTATGTTTCTAAAGTTTATTATGATGTATTTTCAGAATGGTGGTACTACGCCCTAGACCAGCAGTCGGCATTTCAGAGGCCGGAGGGGGATCAGGATCAGGCCTGAAGGTCGGGCAGTTGGATGAGCAGACTAGGGAGTTTCTCTCTTCAGAGATTACTCGCACCATACTTGAGCAGACTCCTGTGATCTTTGGTTCGATCAAGGAGGGTATCTTAGATTTGATGGACGAGAGATTGAGCACTTTCCGTGCTGAGGTAGCGGCCATGATGGGGTCGCGCACACTTACCTTCAGGGAGTTCCGTGCATGTGGAGCTCCAGATTACCACAGGGCGCGGGACCCCATAGCGAGTACTAGATGGTTGGCGGAAGTGGCCAACGCTTTCCGCACGAGCAGATGTCCCGAGGGAGACAAGGTCAGATTGGCGTCTTGTCTTCTGAAAGACAGGGCACGGGACTGGTGGGAGGAGGTCGGACATGCCATTGGAGATGACGCAGCTTTGGATGCTATGACCTGGGCTGACTTTACTGCCAGGTTCAGGGCTGAGTTTGCACTGGTTATTGAGGTGCAGCAGTTGGCAAGAGAGTTTCAGGACCTTACCCAGACGACAGAGACAGTGGCAGAGATCACTTCCAAGTTCAGGGAGAGAGCACTTCTCGTTCCTCAGTACGCAGGTGATGAGGAAATGAAGAAGGCTCGGTATCATGAGATGTTGCGGAGTGACATCCGCCAGTTTGTGAGCCGGTCCAGCTGTAAATCGCTGGATGACTTGATTGCTAGGGCGAGAGAGAGAGAGAGAGAGAGAGAGAGAGAGAGAGAGAGAGAGATTGACCTTGAGATGGAGAGAAAGAGGAAGTCAGAGGCGGCTCCAGGTTCAGGGAGTTCGGGCAAAAAGCCCAAGGGTTCAAATCACAGAGCTAGGAGTCAGCAAAACCACGGTTGGTGTGGCAAGTGTGGGAGATTGCACGATGGGGCGTGCAAGGCAGGAAGTGCCAGTTACTACAAGTGCGGCCGGACTGGGCATATGAGCAGAGATTGTACAGCCACTACTACCGCCGTTGCGGCATCAGATCTGATTTGCTTTCTGTACAATCAGAGGGGACATAAAAATTCCTAGTGTCTGAGTTTAGCCACTGCAGGGAAGGTGTCAGCACCTGCTCCTGCTACATTGAGGATTGTAGATGGCCGTCAGGGCCGAGTTGAGACGCCGGTGGCGAAGAGCAGGGCTTTTTAGCTGACAGCAGAGGAGGCGCGAGCAACTCCTGATGTGGTGATGGGTATGTATTTCTCCCTTATCTATGCATTTATTATTGATTGTTTCTTATGGTTATATGTTTTGTATAGGGTCATTTTCAGTGAACGACATTTCGGCTACAATACTGTTTGATTCGGGGGCTACTCGGTCATTCGTCTCTTTTGCGCTTAGCAAGAGGTTTAGCAGAGCTCCAGGGGAGCTAGATTGTCCACTTGAGGTTGAGATAGCAGCTGATAGGACCATTAGGGTTGCAAGGGTACATAGAGGATGTTCCCTGCAGTTATTCGATAAGAAGTTTCCGGTGGACTTGGTCCTTATTCCCCTGTGAGGGAATAAGGTTATAGTAGGCATGGATTGGCTAAGCCCCAATGGGGCGGTGATAGATTGTGAGCTACAGTTGGTGAGGGTTCGCACTCCTGGTGGAGGAGAGTTACTGATTCTAGGAGAAAAGCCACAGTGCGGACCAGTTCTGTGTTCAGCAGCGAGAGCGAGGCGCTACCTCCAGTAGGGTTGCGCCGGTTATATTGCCTATGTTGTAGATGCCCGGGAGAAGGGGAAGTTATCGGTTGATGATGTTCCGGTTGTGCGAGACAACCCGAATGTATTTCTAGAGGATTTTCCTGGAATACCTCCCGAGAGACGGGTCGAGTTCAGGATTGACCTGATCCCTGGTGCGGCTCCGATAGCCAAGGCACTATATCGGTTGGCTCCCCAAGAGATGCAGGAGTTGTCTACGCAGCTGCAAGAGCTGCTAGACAGGGGTTTTATCAGATCGAGCAGTTCGCCGTGGGGAGCAACGATTTTGTTTGTGAAGAAGAAGGACGGGTGACATCGTATGTGTATAGATTACCGGGAGTTGAACAAGGTAATGGTGAAGAAGGGTATTCTGGTAGATTCGGGTGCAATTCCTTGGTCACCTCGTCAACCAGAAGGGTATTCTGGTAGATCCGGCCAAGATAGAGGCTATGATGCAGTGGGAGGTCCCGAAGTCTCCATCTGAGATTCGGAACTTCCTAGGTTTGGCAGGGTACTACAGGAGATTCATCCAGGATTTCTCCAAGATAGTTGTACCGCTCACCCGACTGACTAGGAAGTCAGTGGTGTTTCGCTGGGGGCCTGAGCAGCAGGCAGCATTCGAGACCCTTAGACAGAGATTGTGCAAGGCACCGATTCTTGCCCTTCCAGAGGGAGTAGAGGATTTTATGTTCTACTATGATGCTTCGATCACAGGTATGCGATCAATGTTGATGCAGCGAGGCTGTGTGATAGCTTACGCCTCGAGACAGTTGAAGCCTCACGAGACTAACTATCCTACGCATGATTTAGAGTTGGGGGAAGTGGTGTTTTCCCTCAAGATTTGGAGACATTACCTCTATGGGGTCCGTTGTACCATTTACACTGATCATAAGAGCTTGAGGTACCTCATGGATCAGCCGAATCTGAACATGAGGCAGAGGCGATGGTTAGATGTATTGAAGGATTACAATTGTGAGATCCTTTATCACCCAGGGAAGGCCAATGTGGTGGGCAACGCCCTAAGCCGCAAGGCGGCAACAGCCCCGATCAGGGATATATGTCTGAGAATGACAGTGATCTCTCCATTATTGGAGCAGATCAGAGAGGCACATGTCGAGGGCCTCAAGGAGGAGAGGCAGAAGTGTGAAAGGATCGTGGGCCGAGTAGCTTCCTTCGACTATGATAGTCGAGGATTGTTGACCCTTCATGGGAGAGTTTGGGTGTCGTATTGGGGAGGGGTACGACATGTGCTGATGGATGAGGCCTACAAGTCTCGATTTTCTATCCATCCAGGGGCGACAAAGATGTATAGAGATCTTCGACCCTATTATTGGTGGCCCTGCATGAAGCGGGATGTCGCCTGGTATGTGGAGAGGTGTCTGACCTGCAGGAAGGTCAAGGCAGAACACCAGAAGCCTCATAGCAAGATGCAGCTGTTAGACATTCCAGTGTGGAAATGGGAAGACATCACCATGGATTTCATCACAAAGCTTCCCAGGACTGCACGTGGAGTGGATTCGATTGGGGTCGTTGTGGATCAGTTGACGAATAGTGCTCATTTTATACCGATTTAGGAGAGTATATCGGCGGAGAAGTTAGCCGATATTTATGTGAGAGAGGTGGTGGCATGGCATGGAGTGCCTGTCTCGGTGGTGTTAGACCAAGACGTCCGTTTTACTTCCAGATTTTGGAAGCGGTTTCATGACAAGATGGGGACTCGTCTGCATTTCAGCACCGCTTTCCACCCTCAGACGGACAGGCAGAGCGAGAGGACGATCCAGACTCTTGAGGACATGCTCCGGGCATGTGTTCTAGATTTCGGTGGCAGTTGGGATACGTATCTTCCGTTAGCAGAATTTTCGTATAACAACAACTACCATGCGAGTATTGATTGCCCTCCTTTCGAGATGTTATACGGAAGGAAGTGCAGGACCCCGATCTGCTAGGGCGAGGTCGGTCAGCGTGTCATTAGAAGCAACGAAGTGGTGCTCAAGACGACGAAGTTGATCCGGCAGGTTCGTAGTAGACTGCAGACTGCGCAGAGTCAGCAGAAGAGTTACGCCGACAGGAGGCGTTCAGATTTGGAGTTTCAGGTGAGTGACATGGTCCTCCTGAAGGTTCACCCTGGAAGGGTGTCATCAGATTCCAAAAGAGGGGCAAGATGGGCCCCAGGTTCATTGGTCCTTTTAGGGTCTTGGCCCGGGTGGGTTGGGTTGCCTACCAAATAGATCTTCTGGCAGAGCTTAACCAGATCCACAACACTTTCCATGTTTCTCAGTTGAGGAAGTGCTTGGTGGACGAGTCGGCAGTAGTACCCATGGAGGATATTCTGGTTGATAGCAGCCTGAATTATGTTAAGAGACCAGTTGTGATCTTAGATCGAAAGGTAAAAACCTTGAGGAACAAGGTAATTCAATTAGTGAAGGTGCAGTGGCAGCATCGGAAGGGTTCAGAGTGGACATGGGAATCCAAGGAGGAGATGTAGGAGAATTACCCAGAGTTGTTTCCAGATTCAGCGGTATAACTCGACCCCTTTTCTGTTTCTATGCTTTAATTCCTTTTGGAAAGCCATTAAAGCTATTCTTGAACCATTTCTTGGCTTGGTAGTAGCATAGAGGACTCATTGAGATGAATAGCCTTCGGATCTAGCTAGGTTTGAGTTCCAAAAGCTTAGATCTAGTACCTTTATGGAGCCATTTTGCATGAAAGCTCTAGATCTACTCTTATAGTGTGCTTTGAGCCTTAAAACCTTTGATGTTATTTACACGTAAATTTGGAAACTTTACATGTTAATCAAGCCCCACGAACCCAGATCTATGAATGGAATGAATTGGTTTCAAGCAGAATCGAGTATATAGTGATTGCATGTATACGACTCGGCGAGTCGAGTCGCGAGTCCCCTGTTTTTCCATTTTCGAGTTATGCCGAGTGGAACCAGTGAGTGAGAGATGGACTTAGTGAGCAAGAGGTTAGACTCATTCGTGGAAGAACTCGGCGAGTCAATGCCCTGACTCGGCGAGTCCAAGGCAATCTTCATGCCTCAAGAACAGACTCGGCGAGTCACAGTCAGAGTGTTCATATGTTGAAGGAGAACTCGACGAGTTGTTCATACAACTCAGCGAGTCGGATGCAGATTGAATGAGTGTAAGTTTCGAAGAGGAACTCGTCGAGTCTATGCCAAACTATAAGAGTAGTAACGGGCTGAAGCAAGAAAGTGAGAGTAAGGACTCGACGAGTTGGTGACCCAACTCGACGAGTCAGGTCAACTGAATGTTGACTTTGACCGATAGATTGAATTTGACCAAGGGTAAGATAGTCTTTTTACCCTCAGTATTATTATCAGTATTTGATTGAGGGTACTTATGGAAATTGTAGCCGGGGTGAAGCCAGAGCCGCAACAGATAGATTCCGGAGCAGTTCTTTTAGCAGCTAGGCTACGAGTTGAGTTTCCTTCCAGTAGGAACAGGTCTAAGGCCACAATGTCGGCCCGAGTAATTAGTAGTAGTTTCCGGACTTCGATCCTATGCAGTAGTTAGAATATTTGATGCCTTCGTGGCTCAGACAGGTTTTGTGTGATATGTGTTTCGGGTGTTGTAACAACCCGAAGTTGTTCATCGCCGAAAACCCATTCTACCCGTATAACTCGCCGTATATCGAAACGTTCGAAGTCGTTTTTGGGTTAAGTTAATTAAACCTATATGTTTAATTGATGCTAATGAGTATCCAAACCTCTTAGGAACTCATGAATTTAGCCCAAAATGTTTATTTCATAAGTTTTAGAAATGTCCTCGCCGGGTTTCGGAAACTTAATCGGGTGCGACCAAAAGCCCCGTTTATGCCGGTATCGGGTAGAATTCCTCCGTGTCCAAGTTTTGCGACCTATATAAATGTGTTTAATCCTTCATTTGAAGCTTTTGCTTCCTCTCTCTACTCTCTCTCTAACCTCTCTCCTAAATCTAAATTCAAGGGTCCAAAACTCAATTGTAAGGCCTCAAATCCCTAAGGTACTTTCCTAAACATAATGTATAGCATATTTGACTTCTAAATTCAGGATTTAATCATGAAATAAGTCCTTGAATGTGAGTTTATGGCCTTGGTAGAAGCTTAGGTCGTAAACACATAGTTAAGGGATTTTTAAGCCCTAAAACCCTTCCTAAACTCCAACAAAAATGGATATGACTTCTAGAATAATTGCTTTAGCCTTGAAACACTTTTAAGGTGAATTTTGGGAGAAAAATGAGAGTTTACGGCCAAGGCTTATGCTTGGGCCGTAAACCCTTCATACTTGGGGAGTAAACTCCTCCAAAGGTGTTAGAAAGCCACTTTAACACCCCTAAAGCCTTAGAATAATTTTTAGAAGTGTATGCAAACAAGTTTTTGGCCTTAAAACATAATCAATCACACTCTAGGAGAGTTTACAGCCATGAGGGGGGTCTCATGGGCCGTAAACTCCAAAAACACCTCATAAGTCCCATAAAAATTCATGTAAGGCCATGGAACAATTTTAGCAATCACATGTGATTTATTTAGAATCATTAACACAATTATTCATGGGTATATAGAAGTTTACGGCCATGAGTCCCATGCTAGGCCGTAAACTCCCTTAAGTATGTCCATTGGTGTTTTAAAATTCATTCCAAGCCCTTAAACCAAACCTAGAAATTTCTCCTTAAGTGTTTATAGCCATTTTGCCCATAAATGACCCCCACCATGAGTTTACGGCCGTAAACTCATGGGGAATGGGTGTTATTGGCTGAAAAATCATATATAAGTTCACTCTTGAAGAGTAAACTCCAATTCCTAGTCGTTCAAGTCCTTAAACGCCACCCGGGTCCCTCCAAACACTTGTATCGGGGTGTTTTCGCGACTAGAAGTAATTGTCCCTATCAATTAAATAATCTAGTCCTAATTAGATACAAATGTGTATATTTTCATTATACATAGGAACCTCGTAGGTTTGCAAGTCCCGAACCATCACTTAACGTCCGAAATCCTCACATTTCTTGTCCGGTGAGTTCATACCCCTACACTTTTTCCGTGTTTTTCAATGTTTTCAGGGGGGGAATACAAGCAAACTATAACTGTTTTTGAATTATAACATTGATATGTTTCAAATAATATCTGGCAAACTTATAAACATTTTTACCCTTTATGTATTATACTGAGCATAAGGGATGATTTATCAACTACAACTAAATGGATTTTAGTTAAGAAAATAACCAAACTAATCAAATTATTATGGGAATAATTTGGGGTTCTTTAGTTTTCGTTTTATCATGTATTTATATGGATATAAAGTTATTAGATAAACTATGTCTGATTCAGTATATCTCTGTATCATTTGAATGTATTGCCAGATAGTTTCATTGTATGTATCTATATTCATTGTATTATGTTTCATAATCTTTTATATGTTTGATATCGTATGAGAACCCTGTGAATAGTTTAGTACTAGTTTGTGAGTTCGTCACTACCCTTTATGGATGATCAGTAAATCCTCCCCGGAAGTGTAACCACAGTCTCCTGGAGGGAGAGCGAGGAATTTGTGAATAGATCTATTCGGGACTGACAATCCCACACCTTAACTGCTAGCTACAGTTAGGCGGGCACGCCTGGGGTGACAAATTCTGGATATCGTCCAATGTCTGACAAGCGTCAAGGAGGTCTCGTTGTCGTATCAGCATGGTTACCCGACTCACAATATGTATTAATATAAGTTTATTCACGGCTTTGGTTTTGGATTTGAATTTATATCAATTTTCTATCTTTAGATCTTATATCTAGTACGAGATGGTAATCCCATGATTTTTAGTCTATAGGGTTCATATCTATTTCAGGATGTTATTCCTATGGTTAGAATCTATATCTAGTTCGGGATAGTGATCCCATGGTTTTATCAAACTATCATATATCTAGTTCGGGATAGTAATGCCATGGTTTTTAACAAACTCTTTTGTATCTAGTCCGGGATGGTATTCCCATGGTTTTCAATCTATATTTTCAAGTATATCAAACTATCTTGTATCTAGTTCGGGATGTTAGTCCCAAGTTTTTCAAACTACTTTCTATCTACAGTTCGTGTATATTAAAGTATTTTATATCAAATTCGGGATAGTAATCCCATGATTCTCAATATATAGTTTTGTGTATTAAACTATACTCTGTGTTATTCAATCAGTCTTGCATTTAGGAAAATATGGGATTTTCCTGGGGTAACATATAACGCATAATTGAACTGGTAATGAAAGATAACTAAACTGTTTTACATAAGAAAATATGGGATTTTCTTGAATAACAAAGCTTTTCGGAAAACTAAAGGAAACTGGTACATTTTCACAAAACAAATCCGCTTATGAACTCACCAGCTTTATGCTGATTTTCAAACCGCTTGTGTTCTCAAGTCCGCGTTAGACAGGTACCCGTCGATATCTTTTGGTGAAGACGGAGTGCTCAGAAGACTCGTCTCAACTTTTGTTCATATGATATATGTATAACACTTGTACAATTTACTTTTGAACCAAATGTAAACTTTCAAATATATGTAATGTAATGGTTGTTTACTGTGATTACTATGTACATTGGATTTGATACTCAACGTGGAGTCAACCCCGGAAATGTTTCCGCCTTTGGTTTTCGGGGTGTGACAGATTGGTATCAGAGCCCTTGTTTATAATGAACGGAGTATACCAAACCTTAAATGGTATAAAACTATAAACACTAAAGGGCCTAAGTGTTCTAAACTAAAAGTATCCTTCAAAATACAAGTATTTTCAAAAGTATACAAGTATACCGAGCCATCAAGATTCGTAACTACCAGTAGAACAAAACATAAGTAAATGGGTGTTGTATGCTGCGGTTATACCTGGGCAGTTATGTAGTCGTGTCTAGAATCAATATAGCCTGGCCAACTATATTCATTCGAGACACGGCCAACATGTGCTTGGGAGTGACTGTGGTACGCAGCATGCGTAAAACTTACCTAATATCCCAAACAACGAGTCGTCGCTGCAGCGAACCATGAAATACTATGGGAGTATTTCTCGAGCCAATCCTTGGTAGAAAGTTCTCGTATACGCGTTGTTCCTTGATCATTCCTCTAGCGATAAAATGTTGTGTCTTGATAACTCCTTCCTGCTTTGTCGCTTAATATGATGCAATATCTGTCTTGATGAGATATCCCCTGTTCCATATCTCTTGATTCAATTCAGAGGACTTATGATCCTCTCTTTCCTGATCTTTTTAGATCAAGATGCCTCCAAGAAAGAGACCCAACTCAAAGAACAACAGCAATCCTCCTCCGCCACCACCTCCTCTTCAATTTGATCTTGCATTGCTTCAGACAGTTCTGACTACTGCAATGGTAGCAGCCATGTCGCAAATGAACCCCGGTAATTCAGGAGGTGGTCCCCAGCCCCAAAACCCAGAAGATAGCCAGGGACACCAAAGGGGGTTCCTATAAAGACTTCATGAATGCGAAGCCCACATCCTTTGATGGCACTGGAGGTGTCATTTCCCTAACTCGATGGTTCAAGAAAATCGAATCAATCTTTGAAATATGTGCCTGTTCAGAATCTGACAAAGTAAAGTTCGCCGCGTGCACATTCCTTGACAAAGCATTGACTTGGTGGAACGGCCGAGTCAAATCCTTAACTCTACCTGTAGCAAATGCTATGGGTTGGGAAGCTAAGAAGGAGCTTCTGCTCGCAGAGTATTTCCCTCGGGGCGAAATTCAGAAGTTAGAACACGAACTCTGGAACCTTAAGATGAAGGGTTCCGACATAACCACTTATACTTCAAGATTTGATGATCTGGCGTTACTCTGTCCGGGAATGGTTACCCCGGAGAGTAAAAAGATTGAGAGGTTCATTTGGGGATTGACCCAGCCAACCAAAGGGAATGTCTTAGCTGCGAAGCCAGACACCTATGACAACGCTAAATGTCTTGCAAAAATCTTGATCGATCACGAAGACAACTCTGATGAGGAGGCTACCACCCCCGATCCAGTCACAAGTGGAGGTGGAAGCAAAAAGAAATTATGGAACAAGCGGAAGGCCTAGAGTACGCAAGGGTCTTCTAAGAAACAGCAAACAGTAGCAGTCCATGCTGCTACTGCCCCTATTGCTGTTTCGGCTGTCAGTTCCACGGCCCAAACTCCCGCCAGTGGATACACTGGTACCCTTCCTAGGTGTGGTAAGTGCAGCTACCACCACCGTATTCCTGGTCCATGTCACGAAAGAATCTGTGACAACTGTAGCAATAAGGGCCACCTTGCTCAAACCTGCAGAAAACCAGCCAAGTCAACGAACCAATCATCCGGAACGGGAATCAGTCCAGCCTACTACAATTGTGGTGAAGTAGGGCACTTCAAAAGAAATTGCCCCAAAGCAACTACAACCGCTGATACCACTGTCGCCGCAGGTATACTCCTCTTTGACAATTCTTATACTTGCAACTCTTTTCGATTTTAGTACCAGAAGGGAAACTTGTTATCTATCCATTCGAGAAATTTCTAAACTTAATCCTTTGTTTGTAATCGAAATTGAGTACAATCGAGACGACTAACCAGTGAGATAGAGAACACTAACTTCGTATCTATAGATTGTATCCTCAGTCTGAAGGATTATTCTGTTCCATTCGATTTAAATGGGGGAAAATTTTCACAAAATACTTTGATGCTATGATTGACATGAAATAACAGAGTCTCATTCATGTTGTTATCCTTTAGTTTCGAAAGGGTCGCTCGTCTAGATCTCTTCCCCGACCCGGCTCTCGTGATCTTCGGCATCAAACCTTCGTATCATTTCATGCCTTAAAACTCAGAAGTTTTTCCCGATATGAATTACCACGCATCCCTCGTTTCTGTGATCATTAAGAAACGGGAAGTCAGCAGCTCTTTCCCCTAAATGTATTTCCCGAAGAATTCCCGAGAATTCCTTCCGAACGTCTAGCCTAGTTCCGCATCGGCTTAATCTCTGGATCTACCTCGTGACCGAACCTCAGTGAGAATGACGTGTTCAAAACGGTGACCAAGAACTGATATGATCACTACGGGTTAGTAATGGTATCCTTTAGGTCAAATCTCTTTCCCTCGATCATGTAGCCAAGCAAAGTAGTCGTAACCGTGTACTTTTCCAACGTCTAAAGCGTTAGGGAATTAGTCGGCACCGAAAATACCCATAGAAACCTGTCGATTCTTGGGTCCCATCGACTAATATCGCAGTCTTACCCATAAATTTCTTATAAAGCCATCAAACCCTTAGCTACCCGGCTCCATGAAGACGTGCCTTCATGTTGGAGCCTGTGTTCTGTTGATGGCTTTATCCCAGAAAAGCATGATATGCTTAAGGAAGTATAGAATACTTCCCTCGTGATACATTAGACCCTTCATGATCCTCATAGAATCGATTTCGTAACCTTTCAAATTCGGCTACCCTCGGAATTTAGTAACATCCATCCGGTACTTCACGTCTCGAATCCTTAGAAGTAACCACCCGACAAAACCCTAGTGATTTCCTTTGAGGAAACCGAAGTTGTCCAGGGTTGAAACTTCCATGAGAGAACCGATTGAGATCGTAGATTGAGAGAGAGTCAATGTGCGAAACAAAGACACGTCCCGATAGTGAGAATTCGCTAGAACGCCCAACAGAGACCTAATTCCACTTGAGAACGTGAAGATCCGAGGCAACAAATCCATTCGTGTCTCATTCCAATTCATGATCTATATCTTATTCTTTGAATTTCGGGACGAAATTCCCTCTAACAGGGGGATAATGTAACAACCCGAAGTTGTTCATCGCCGAAAATCCATTCTACCCGTATAACTCGCCGTATATCGAAACGTTCCGAAGTCGTTTTTGGGTTAAGTTAATTAAACCTATATGTTTAATTGATGCTAATGAGTATCCAAACCTCTTAGGAACTCATGAATTTAGCCCAAAATGTTTATTTCATAAGTTTTAGAAATGTCCTCGCCGGGTTTCGGAAACTTAATCGGGTGCGACCAAAAGCCCCGTTTAATGCCGGTATCGGGTAGAATTCCTCCGTGTCCAAGTTTTGTGACCTATATAAACATGTTTAATCCTTCATTTGAAGCTTTTGCTTGCTCTCTCTACTCTCTCTCTAACCTTTCTCCTAAATCTAAATTCAAGGGTCCAAAACTCAATTTTAAGGCCTCAAATCCCTAAGGTACCTTCCTAAACTTAATGTATAGCATATTTGACTTCCAAATTCGGGATTTAATCATGAAATAAGGCCTTAAATGTGAGTTTACGGCCTTGGTAGAAGCTTAGGCCGTAAACACATAGTTAAGGGGTTTTTAAGCCCTAAAACCCTTCCTAGACTCCAACAAGACACGGATATGACTTCTAGAGTAATTGCTTTAGCCATGAAACACTTTTAAGGTGAATTTTGGGGGAAAAATGAGAGTTTACGGCCAAGGCTTATGCTTGGGCCGTAAACCCTTCATACTTAGGGAGTAAACTCCTCCAAAGGTGTTAGAAAGCCACTTTAACACCCCTAAAGCCTTAGAATAATTTTTAGAAGTGTATGCAAACAAGTTTTTGGCCTTAAAACATAATCAATCACACTCTAGGAGAGTTTACGGCCATGAGTGGGGTCTTATGGGCCGTAAACTCCAAAAACACCTCATAAGTCCCATAAAAATTCATGTAAGGCCTTGGAACAATTTTAGCAATCACATGTGATTTATTTAGAATCATTAACACAATTATTCATGGGTATATAGGAGTTTACGGCCATGAGTCCCATGCTAGGCCATAAACTCCCTTAAGTATGTCCATTGGTGTTTTAAAATTCATTCCAAGCCCTTAAACCAAACCTAGAAATTTCTCCTTAAGTGTTTATAGCCATTTTGCCCATAAATGACCCCCACCATGAGTTTACGGCCGTAAACTCATGGGGAATGGGTGTTATTGGCTGAAAAATCATATATAAGTTCACTCTTGAAGATTAAACTCCAATTCCTAGTCGTTCAAGTCCTTAAACGCCACCCGGGTCCCTCCAAACACTTGTATCGGGGTGTTTTCGCGACTAGAAGTAATTGTCCCTATCAATTAAATAATCTAGTCCTAATTAGATACAAATGTGTATATTTTCATTATACATAGGAACCTCGTGCGTTTGCAAGTCCCGAACCATCGCTTAACGTCCGAAATCGTCACATTTCTTGTCCGGTGAGTTCATACCCCTACACTTTTTCCGTGTTTTTCAATGTTTTCAGGGGGGGGGGGGGAATACAAGCAAACTATAACTGTTTTTGAATTATAACATTGATATGTTTTTGAATTACCCTTTATGTATTATGCTGAGCATAAGGGATGATTTATCAACTACAACTAAATGGATTTTAGTTAAGAAAATAACCAAACTAATCAAATTATTATGGGAATAATTTGGGGTTCTTTAGTTTTCGTTTTATCATGTATTGATATGTATATAAAGTTATTAGATACACTATATCTGATTCAGTTTATCTCCGTATCATTTGAATGTATTGCCAGATAGTTTCATTGTATGTATCTATATTCACTGTATTATGTTTCATAATCTTTTATATGTTTGATATCGTATGAGAACCCTGTGAATAGTTTAGTACTAGTTTCTGAGTTCTTCACTACCCTTTATGGATGATCAGTAAATCCTCCTCGGAAGTGTAACCAGAGTCTCCTGGAGGGAGAGCGAGAAATTTGTGAATAGATCTATTCGGGACTAACAATCCCACACCTTAACTGCTAGCTACAGTTAGGCGGGCACGCCTGGGGTGACAAATTTTGGATATCGTCCGACGTCTGACAAGCGTCAAGGAGGTCTCGTTGTCGTATCAGCATGGTTACCCGACTCACAATATGTATTCATATAAGTTTATTCACGGCTTTGGTTTTGGATTTGATTTTATATCAATTTTCTATCTTTAGATCTTATATCTAGTACGGGACGGTAATCCCATGATTTTTAGTCTATAGGGTTCATATCTATTTAAGGATGTTATTCCTATGGTTAGAATCTATATCTAGTTCGGGATGGTGATCCCATGGTTTTATCAAACTATCATATATCTAGTTCGGGATAGTAATCCCATGGTTTTTAACAAACTCTTTTGTATCTAGTCCGGGATGGTATTCCCATGGTTTTCAATCTATATTTTCAAGTATATCAAACTATCTTGTATCTAGTTCGGGATGTTAGTCCCAAGGTTTTAAAACTACTTTCTATCTACAGTTCGTGTATATTAAAGTATTTTATATCAAATTCGGGATAGTAATCCCATGATTCTCAATATATAGTTTTGTGTATTAAACTATACTCTGTGTTATTCAATCAGTCTTGCATTTAGGAAAATATGGGATTTTCCTGGGGTAACATATAACGCATAATTGAACTGGTAATGAAAGATAACTAAACTGTTTTACATAAGAAAATATGGGATTTTCTTGAATAACAAAGCTTTTCGGAAAACTAAAGGAAACTGGTACATTTTCACAAAACAAAACTGCTTATGAACTCACCATCTTTATGATGATTTTCAAACCGCTTGTATTCTCAGGTCCGCGTTAGACAGGTACCCGGCGATATCTTTTGGTGAAGACGGAGTGCTTATGTATAACACTTGTACAATTTACTTTTGAACCAAATGTAAACTTTCAAATGTATGTAATGTAATGGTTGTTTATTGTGATTACTATGTACATTGGATTTGATACTCAACATGGAGTCAACCCCAGAAATGTTTCCGCCTTTGGTTTTCAGGATGTGACAGGTATGGCCCGACTCGGTATGCAGTCCATGTTGTTATGTTAATTGATATGTGTATGCTATGTTTAGTAGTTCCGGACTTCAGTCCGATGCAGTCAGTTCCGGGCTTAGGCCTGATGCAGTTAGTTCCGGACTTCGGTCCGATGCAGCTAGTTCCGGACTTTGGTCCGAGGCAGTTAGTTCCGGACATAGGTCCGATGTAGAGGGCAGGGCCCTGGTTAGTTCCGGACTTCGGTCCGATGCAGTTTCCGGGCTTCGGTCTGATGCAGTGGG